>NW_022103958.1:27123149-27162247 GCF_000313985.2 Echinops telfairi
TGATGGCCAATAAGCATATGAGAAAGTGTTCCAGGTCATTAGCCATAAGAGCAATGCAAATCAAAACAACAATGAGATACCACCTAACACCCCTGAGGCTCGCCCAAATCATCAAATCAGAGAGCAGGACGTGTTGGAAGGGCTGTGGAAAAGTGGAAAGCCTCCTCCACTGATGGTGGTCATGTAGATTTGTACAGCCAGTGTGGAAAGCAATCTGGAGATACCTAAAGAAAATGGAAATTGAGCTACCTTATGACCCAGCCTTTCCTCTACTGGGTATATATCCGGTGGAAGCAACAAATAAAATACGACCAGTCATCTGCGCTCCAATGTTTATTGCGGCACAATTCACAATCGCAAAGAATTGGAAACAGCCTAAGTTTCCATCGATAGACAAGTGGATTAGTAAACTCTGGTATATACACACAATGGAGTACTATGCAGCACTGAAAAGCCCGATGATCACATGAAACACCTGACCCCATGGGAAGAGCTGGAAGGAATCATGCTAAACGAGGTAAGCCAAAAGCAAAAGGACGGCTATAGCATGAGTCCCCTGAGGTCAGTACAATCAGCACACCCGGAATAGAAGAATAAACACCTATCTCGCAATAAATAGGCAGAAGCATAGACAGTTGGAGGGTGAGTAGGCCACACCTAGGGTAGTACATGAGAGTCCAACATAAAGAAGGGGAATGAGGACAAGTGGAGCGAGAAGCAGGGTGGGGAGAAACTGAGTTGATGGCACGGGGGAACAGGGCACTAACCCACCCAGGGGGAGAGTATTGGTTGTGTCCCCACAGAACTGGAACGTGCATACAGACCCCATCAGGACACGTCAAACCAGAAGAGCAACCTAACACACGGAGGAATCCACAAAGAGACTGGACCATACACCGACCCTAACCAGAATTAGCTCGACTCCCACCATGGAAGGGAGTACCACAGAAAATGGAAAAAATCATCTGGTGTGAGAAAGGAACTGACCTACCACACCACACCCAGCAGGAAGATGAAGCAAAGGAAGGAGGAGGAAAGGAGCGGAGCACAACTGGGCCCACCAAGCTCAGAGGATGATAGCCCAGCTCGGAGGGCCCAGTGTACAGAGATGACAATATAGCTGCCCCCACGGTGAGATGCGACATCCTGCACTGACCCATGGCCCTGCATGGGACAGCACCGGAGACACAGTGTGGAATGGGCGACTGAGCTGACCCCACCACACTGAGGCAAAACACTGGGGGCATGCAATGGAGCGGCAGGGAAGCAGAGCAAGGAGGTCCCAAGGGAAGACAAATGATGGACTCTGGGGCCAAGACGTGGCACCCCATTAGACTCGTCCGGAAAAAGTTCCTAAAGGTCAACAAACAGACCTTGAACTACTAACAGGCTTTTTTTTACCTTGTTCTTTTTTTTTTCCAGCCTATTTGTCTTGTGTTTTTTTCCCCTTTTTTCTCTTCTTTTAAATTTTGTATGTCAATGGCTTTTTTGTTTGTTAGCTTGTTGGTGCTCCTGCTGTCATCGCCATGTTCTTATGTGCCACTTTGGTACTGTGCTGTCAAAGCCATCCCCAATTTTATGCACATATTAATATATCTGCACGTCCATCTAGATAGGTGGACAAAAAACCTGAGGTTGGACAAAAACATGAGAAGAAAATAAAGGGACCAATGGCCCTGAAGGGACATGGGAATGTGGGAGGTAGGGGAAGGGAGGAGGTGTTGGCCAACCTAGGGACAAGGGAACAACAAATGGTTTAAAACCAATGGTAGGGAGAGGATGGGAAGACTGGTAGGGAGTGACAAAGGGGAAGGTAACTGAGAGGAATTACTGAAAACAGAATGAAGGCTGAACATGGTATTGGGACAGGAGGAAAGCGTAAGGAAATAGAGGAAAGGAGTAGGAGGCAAAGGGCATACATAGAAGCCTAAATACAGACATGTACATATGTAAATATATTTAAGATTATGGGGGAAATGGACCTAGGTGCACATATTTATAGGTTTAGTAGTAGGGTGGCAGGTGGACATTGGGCCTCCTCATGCGCATTCCCTTAATACAAGAGCACCTTGCTCAGCTAAACGGCCATTTCATGATACCTACCTTCCTGACATGATCGCTGAAGACAGACCTGCGCATAAGCAAATGTGGTGAAGAAAGCTGATGGTGCCCAGCTATCGAAACATATATCGTCTGGGGTCTTAAAGGGTTGTAGGCAAACAAGCAGCCATCTAGCTCGGAAACAACAAAGCCCACAGAGAAGAAGCACATGAGCCTGTGTGAACACGAGGTGTTGAAGGGATCAGGCAGCAGACACCAAAGAACAAAAAACATCATTGTGTGACCACCTTCCCCACATAAACGCTAAAGATGAATGTGTACATAAGTAAGTGTGGTGAAGAAGGCTGATGGTGCCCCACTATCGAGACCTATAGAGTCTGGGGACTTAAAGGCTTAAAAGTAAACAAGTGGCCATCTAGCCCAGAAGCAACAAAGCCCACATGGACGCAGCACAGCAACATGTGTGATCATGAAGGGCAGAAGGGACCAGGCTTCAAGCACCAAAGGCGGGGGAGAAAAAAAAAACCATATCATTGTGAATTAGGGTGGCGCGTGATGGGGACCCAATGCCCATCTCTAGACAACTGGACATACCTTGCAGAGGGGTAGTGGGGAGGAGATGAGTCACTTAGGGTTCAGTATAGCAATAATGAAACCCACAACCTTCCTCTAGTTCTTAAACGGTTTCTCCCCACAATTACCAGGACCCCAATTCTACCGTACAAACTTGGTTAGACCAGAGGATGCACAGCGTTACAGATGGAAACTGGAAATGCAGGGAATGTAGGACAGATCAACCCCTCAGGACCAGCGATGACAGTGGCAATACCGGGAGGGAAGCTGGGGTAGAAAGGGGGAATCGATCACCAGGATATACATATAACATCCTCTCTGGTGGATGGGCAACAGAAGGGTGGGTGAAGGGAGACACCGGGCAGTGTAAGATAAGATATAATAATAATTCATAAATTATTAAGGGTTCATGAGGGAAGGGGAGTGGGGAGGGAGAGGGAGGGGAAAAAGGAAAATGAGCTAATTCCAGGAACCCAAGAGGAAAGCGAATTTTGAGAATGCTGAGGGCAACAAATGTATAAGTGTGCTTTACACAATTGATGTATGTATGTTGTATGAGCCCCAATAAAATGATTAATATATATTTATATATATCATATTCTTGGAAACGCAAAAGGTAGTTCTGCTTTGGACTATAGAGTGACTATTAGTGATAACTGACCCAATGGCAGTGAGCTTAGGTATGTTAGTGCCTATTTTTTCCCAATGTTGCTCTTTGGAATTTAAGGTTTTGTATTTAGGATTCTAATTCATCTTGAGCTTATTTTGGTTATGGTGTGAGATATGGGTCCTGTCGTCTTTTCCTGCAAATGGATAGCCAATATTGCCAGCTCATTTAAAGTGTTAAGGCCCGTTGTCAAGGATCAGCTGTCCATAAATGGATGGATTTATTTCTGGGTTCTTAATTATGTTCCATTTGTCACTATATTTACATTTTATGGGCAAGACACTCTATCATTCATTAACCATAATTGTTAGCTGATTTTTTTCTACCAATATTTCTGTAATTATTGGGTTTAACTATACCCTAGTCATGGAACGGCAGCAGGCTTCAAAAACAATCACTTATAGTTGACTGCATAGCCTAATTTGGATCCTGTTTTTATTGTTTACAATGAAGTGAGTTTCTTTCAATTCTTCTGAGATTTTTCTGGTGATATGATCTGGATCCACTTGAGTAGCATGATTTATTTCAGATTCATTATGCCCTCATTCCATTTTCCATAACTTGAAGCTCCTTTAAAGCAGGAATATTCACAATAAAAAACTTTAAATACTTAATTTAGTCACTCTTGAATATAAAGACAAAATTTACTAAATGAGGAACTCTGTTGCACCTTTAAGAGTAGAGAAAGGAGCTTGTAAGGGATCCATATATGGCATATTCAGAGATTCTAGATTAAGAACAGACTAAAAAGATGGAATAAACTATCCACTAAGTGATTAGACATTGAACAGCTTATGGACAGCAATAGGATACTGTCAGATATACTAAAAGCAAACAAACAAAAAGCTTATGAACAGCAGGAGATTATTGTCAGAAACAGAACCAAAGGATGAGTCTCCCAGGTTGCAATAACACAAAATAAAATTGTGGAGAGCGGCCTTATCAAAGTAGAATAAACCATAATAATGTGGACTAAGTAAAGCCTTAGGGACCTTAATTTGATAATGAAGCAAGATTCAAAATGAGAAAAAACTGTTAGAAACACCTAATAATAATTAGGATATGGAATGTATGAAGTATGAACCTCGGAAACCTAGAAATTGTCCAAATCAAAGAGAAAATGTAAGATTTTGTACCTTAGTTTCAGTGAACTGAAATGGACTGGCATTTGTCACTTTGAAGCAGACAGTCTTGTGGTTCACTATGTTAAGAGTGATAAATTCAAGGGGTATGGTGTCAAATTCATTGTCACAAAGAACATTTCAAATCTGTCCATCTGTGGTTGGATAATATCAATGCAAAGAGAAAGCAGTCCAATTAATACTACCAGTATTCAAATTTAAACACCAACCACCAAAACAAGTGATGAAGCAAGTGAGGAATACCACCACATTCTTAACTCTGATGCTTTGACAGTTATTGCCAACGGGAAATCCAAAGTTGGAGGCAGAGGAAAGAACAGTTGCTGGATATAAACATGAAGCAGGGGATTGCATGACAGACTTTCAAGACTTTTTCACTGCAATTCCTTTTTCAGTAATATTAATAGTGAATAAGAGGGGGTATCCCTCCAAACAGAATTGTTTTTCAAAGTTATCTATTTAAATATTTTTTATAAAACAACCTTATTACCTTCAAAGCAATCTTCATTACATTTAGTACATTTGTCAAATCTGTGATTTCATTATGGGAAACATTTTCAAAAGGACCTGTTTGGAATGACTGACAGCACCTCCCTTGTTTTTTTTTTCACACCGTCTATATCTTCAAATTGCTTCCTTCTCATGCCCCTCTTCAATTGTGGACACAAAAAGAAGTCACACAGAGTGAGTGCAGGTGTGTAAGGTGTGAGGGGCAAGAAAGGCATGCTGTTTTTTGCCACAAACTTGCACACTGACTTGGCTGCATGAGCAGGTACATTGTTGTGGTGGAAAAACCAGTCCCCTGTCTATCAGAAATCAGGCCTTTTGTGTCACACATTGTTACATAATCTTTTCAGAGTCTCTAAATAGAAAGCTTTATTAATAGTCTGACTTAGTGGAATGAACCCCAAATGCACCACGAGCTGGTATTTTCATCATTTCGGGAAGTTGATCGATGCCCCGAACAAGGTTTGTCATCGATCGAAGTTTCTCTTTTTTTGAAACAAGAAAACCACTTATACACTTGAGTTTTTCCCATAGTACTGTCCTTGTAAACTGTGTTCAACATCACAGCACTTTCTGCAGCATTTTTCCTGAGCAGGAAACAAAATTTCACAGCTGCACGCTGTTCTCTTAAATTAGCCAACACCAAAAACAAGGTTTGAGCCAAGCTGCTTTTAGGAAAATTTCACTGTGACCAGAGAGAACTTCTCAGGTGCCACCACTGGGTGTTCTAACTCAGAGAAAATTGCTCAATACTGGCTTAGAGGGAAAAATGCGTACTAGGAAATCACTGATCAGTGCAGCTTTTTTCTGGTTTTTTTTGGGGGGGGGCAGGGGGAAGATACCCCTCGTATATACATGCATCTCACCAGATGCAGAACACAAGAAACTAATGGACTACCTTTATGAGAAGAGAAAATGCAGCGCTTGCTAGCAGTCAAAACAAGGCTGAGGACAAAGTGTGGAACAGACCACCAATTTTTCATATATGCTTATACACGTTCATTTTGAAGATGAATAAAATTAAAGCAGGTTCACAAGAGCCAATGCAAACTTGAGGACATCTCACCTGAATTTCAAGAACATTTCAAGAATAGATTTGAATCATTGAGCAGTAATGACAGGAACTGTAGGAAGACAACAAGACATCATATCTGAAGAAAGTCATTAAAAAGACATTAAAGAAAAAGTAGGCCAGAGTGGATGTCAAAAGAGCCTCAGAAACTTGCTTTGAGCATAGAGCAGCAAAAATAAATCTGTTCTGTGGAACCCATACAAGGACCAGGTGGGAATCTGTAGAACAGCACAAGGGAATACTACATGCTTTGAAATAAGGAAAGGTGTGAGTCGCTGCTATTCATAGTTGTACACTTTCACAAAACCCTTTCAATCTGTTTGCTGAGCAAATAATTTGAGAATCTGGACTAAATGAGGGAGGCTTGGAGGGAGGCTTATTAAAAACCTGCGACATGCAGATGACACAACCTTGCTTGCTAAAGGTGAGAAGGACGTGAAGCATTTGCTGATGAAAATCAAGGATTGTAGGTTTCAGTATGGATTACAACTCAATGTAAAGAAAACCTAAATCCTCACAACTGAACCAATAGGTAACATCGTGATAAACAGCCAAGATTGGAACTGTCAGGGGTTTCATTTTACTTGGATCCATAGTGAATGTTCATGGAAGAACAATCGAGAAACCAAAGAATGTATTATCAAGGACAAATCTGCTACACATCCTCTTTAAAGTGTTGAAAGGCAAGTATGTCACTTTGACATTTAGGCACAACCTATGGTATTTTCAGTCACTTCTTATGCATATGAAAGTGTGACAATGGAGAGCTGATGTATTCGTCTTATAGGACTGGCAGGGAATATTGAAAGTAGTATGGACTGCCAAAAGAACAAACAAATGAGTCTTGGAAGAAGTACATCCAAAAATCTCCTTGTAAGGGAGCATGTATTATAGACATGCTATCAGGAGAGGTCAGTCCATTAAAGCCCATCTGTAAAGCAGAGGGACAGCATGTAACAGGCAGACCCTCAATGAGATGGTTTGACACAGTGGCTGTAACAAGGACTCAAAGTTAACTACAACATGACTGTGCTTATACATATATGTATATCTAGATATTTAGCTTGTAGATAATAATAGCAATGCATAAGTGTTCTATTTGTTAGATATTCACATCAATATTTGTAATTTTTATCTTCTTTTTAGATGCTGTGGTGAGTAGTGAAACAGCTTTGTAAAATTTACATTTTCCAATAACTAATTATTGTTATACATTTTTCATATTAATATTGACAATTTAGAAAGTCTATTTGCTTAACATCCTTGGGACACTGATACATAACACTCTCTATTAATCCTGCACTCTATTTTTTCTAAACATTCTTATATTCAGTGCGGTAACTACATAATCACTGTTGATGATCAAAGGATTATTAAGGAAGTTATCAGGTTGTAATGAAGTGATAAATGTTCAGGATACAATTGTTGATCAGGGCATATTACAAAGCTCTCTCAGGGCTATCAATACTACACAAAGGGTATGTCACTTTGCTTAAGCCTCAATCCTAAGTTATTCCACTCAAATTCTATGGGTTAGCAAACCCAGATCCCCCAATTAAGTGCCTGGAGTCACTCCACTCCACAAGTCAGCCCACTACTCCCAAGCATCCAGCTTTACTTGTTCTGTGAACATGGACATCCACCACTCTGTTTCATGCTATGACCCTTGGTACTGCCCTCTGATGTTACAGTTCTCTTCTGGATCCAGGAGACTCACTCCACAAGGAGGTCCAGGGTATGTGCTTCACTCCTGGCCCCTCTGAGTAATAAAATCTCCTCTCCTGCTTCTCAGAGGATTCATTTTTAACCCACTAGGGTGGCATTCCAATGAATCCTTTTCCCAATTATTCACAGGCAAAGCCTATTATTATCTTCCCCAATTTCTTAAGAGACTCATACAGGAAAAGGTTTGGCAGGAGTTAGGCTTTGACTAGAAAAATCAATAAGTAATATAAGATACAATAATAATTTATAAATTATTAAGGGTGCATGGGGGAAAGGGAAGGGGAGGGGGGCGAAATTTAAAAAAAAAGGAAAATGAGCGGATTCCGGGTACCCAAGAGGCAAGAAAATTTTGGGAATGATGAGGGCAACAAATGTATAGATGTGCTTTACACAATTGATCTATGTATTGTGATGAATTGTATGAGCCCCAATAAATTGATTAAAAAAAAAAAAAGTAATCCAGTCTCTGCAGACACGATGTCAAGATATTGCTCCAAATTTTATACTTGGTGTATTATCTTGGACAAGTTATGTAAACTCGGAGGCTCAGGTTTATGTGTTTCGAACAAAGTCAAGTATTTATTCTCCCTTATGGTTTAGCGGGCTACTTGTCTTGGTAGGGTACCAATTGTAAGGTCATCACTTTGAAACCACCAGTCACACCATCTTTTGTGCCCCATAAATATTTTTTTCTCCCCATAAAGACTTAAAGTCTGGAAACCCCAGAGGGGCAATTCTATTCAGTTCTGCTATGAGTTACAATCAACTAGATGGAAATAAGTTTGGTTTTAATTTTTTGGTTTATATGTATAATAGGTGTATATAGATATTTATAATATACTCTATAAATACATGTTCACATATAAACATAATATAGAGAAAAATTTATTTGGATAAAGTAGGGGGTAGATTTGCTATAAGAAATTGTATTTAAGCTTAGCCAATAATATGAAGAGCATTGGTGTTAGCCAGGTAAAAACATGAAGGTTTTATACGCAAAGTTACCATGGTGAGGACCAGATATAAGATTACTTAAAATAGATGAGTAAGATTGACATATACATTGTGAGAGTCTGAACTCAATGCAATGACCTTGTTTTTGTTTTCTGAATCTCTTAAGTTTTCTGTTGAAAGCCTAAACTCGAATCACTTCTCTATCACTTTCTATTAGTGGAAAATATTTGAGTTTTCCTTCTCTGACATATTCATGCTTTATACAAGCTATGGTCTTTCCAGAGAGAAAGAGACAGCAATCAGAACCAAAAGAAAATAATAGTTGTTTAACTTATTAAAAAGCTATAAGTGAAAATAATATATAAAAATGTGATTAAAAAAATTAAATTATTCTTCTTGAATTTTAAAACGTGTGATATGATTGCCGTGTTTAGAACCCCTAACTTGGGAAAACAAGATAAAGGCAAAGGAAAAAAAATCAGAAAATGGCAATAAAAATTGGCTAAAGATCATACCACACTTGAATTTTATTGGAAACTTGTCATCTGGTGTTTACAAATTGATAAAACATGGGTCTTTATCCTGACAGCCTGTTTCTTTATATAGAGAAGGATGAAATGCAGTCCCTACAGTCGGTAAGTGATATGGATGTGTTGAGTTTCAAAGATGTTGCACAAAGTGTGCCGGCTCTACTACTAAAATAACACATTCAGTGTAAATCTAAACCTTTGCAGTGTGGCTTCTTATGATGCTGCTTTAGTTTCCACATTTATGGAATCACTTTACTTTGGGAAATTGCTTCTTGATATCTTGAACACTTCCGCAGCTTAAGAAGATAAAATAAGACACCTTACTCTGGTGTAAAGAAGTACAATATAGCATTTTCAAGACACAAAGTACTCACTTTTTTATCAGTGCTTATGCCTTTAGTAGTCTACTGACATAATTATAAGTTCTAAAAAATATCAGGACTGCGTATTTGACATTAAATTAAATTTATGTCTATACATTTATACCTAACCTCTTTTTATTATAATCACCACCAAGACAGAATAATGAATTACTTTGGCCAAAAATTGACCATATTTTATTATAGAAGAGTCAAGTAATAGGTTTAGTTACAAACAAGAACCCCCTGTTTTCTGGCAGTGACAAACGGTCCCATAGTCGTCTTCTATGTTAGGTCTTCCACTAAAGATTCCTCAAAAAAGCTGGTCATTTCTAACAATGAATGGTTAATCCCTGAGTTGAAATTATAGACAAGGAATAATAACTTCAAAAGTGTTTGCAAATCTGTCCTTTCCAAAGAGAAGCTGTTTTATAAGGAAAGACAAATGCCAGGTTTTGAATTCTCCCAATGACATAAAACATTTGTGTCTTGAAAAGCACATACATTCTAAATAATTCTAATACTTAAATTAATTTTGTTGTTTTTAAAGTGCTCTCCTTTACACATCTTTATTCTCTACTACGATTTGAAGGATGAACTCTATATCCATCTTAAATATGTATACATAAAAAAAAAAATCACCATCATCAAGTCAATGCTGACTCATAGCGATCCTGTAAGAGAAGGTAAAACTACCAGTTTGCATTTCTGAGTCTAAAGCTATTTAGAAGACTGGTCTATTTCCCATGGAGTGGCTGGTAGTTTCGAACTGCTGACTATATAGATCACAGCCCAAGGCATATCCACTTCCCACCAAGGCTCCCACATATACTTGGAGCAAGTTAAAAATATTAGTGCTATCCAGGAGTCTGTCTCTGAATTATCTTAATTCATTCATGTTTATAATTATTTAATGAATTAAGCTGGTATTTCCTTTTTGTCATGGAACATAGACAAGTAGGTAAGTAAAAAAATAGGTCCCACATGCACACATTAATTCTAAACAAAACATGTTCAAATATGCCTCTTTGTCCAGTAGATATCCACATACAAGTAGTCCCAATAATACACATGTCTTAATTTCATTGGTATACCTTCAAAAAAGAAAGAAAGGAAAACAATGTTTATGGGAGTTGCTGAGCTAGTGAAATTCGATGGAAAGAAGACAGTCCATTGGGTTATAGGAACAGATTCTTCTTAGATTTGAAAGGGTAATCTTGAAAGATTTTCTTAAAGAATACAGTGCAATTATGGAAGCTTGGTAAGTAAAACCCACATTTGTTCAATGGGAGAAAGATATAAAGTTGCCTGCTCCTATAAGATGTGTATTCTCAAGAATAGTATATGGGTTTACTATGAGTCAGAATAGAATTGGGGTGGTGATCACTCAGAAGTGGACTATCTCTTCCCTCTTCCTACTCTTAATCTGGAAATTCTGATAAACTCTGTCCACCTTGAATGATTAGCTGGTATTTGAAATACAATGACATAGTATTTCAACACCACAACAACATGCAAGCTACAAGAGGACAGAGAATTGACATGTGCATAAATAAAATACTGCAGTTATCAAGGATTTTATTTTACTTGGATTCACCATCAACACATGGAAGCAGCATCTGAAAGCTGGGCAAGGAACTAAGAAGACTAGGGAAGAATCTATTCTTTTAAATCATGGTGTTGGTAAAGAATTAGTTTGTACTTCCGGAAAAGCAATCAAATCTGTCTTGGAAGTAACACACTCTTCTAAGTGTGTGCCTTAGAAGAGAAGATGGGAAGGCTTCTTATCATGTACTTTGGACATGTTATCAAAAGGGACATAATGCTGCATGAAGCAAATTGTCTTGGGAAAAAGAGAAAAGCCCTCAATGAGATGATTGATAATGCATGGTAACTACAAGAATGGGTTCAAACATAACAATTATGAAGTTAGCACTGTGTCCAGGTTTGACTCATTCTATTGTAAATTGGGTCACTGTTAATAGGAAATGACTCAATAATACCTGGCTACAACAGTATTAAAAACTATTGCTTTTTGATGATACATTAGCAGAGATAAGAAAGAGGGTATTCTTGGCAACTGCAATTCAATGGTAGTAATGATGACACCCATGATATTAAAATATGACATGTAGTGAACTGAGATTACTTGGTATGTCTCTCCCATTGATCATTTCAGTAAGTCTCACCATATTATTTGGTGAGACCACACAAATAGAGTTTATGAGGAGGTACCCCCCCCTCAAAAAAATGATGCTTTTTTTTTTTAACACGAGGGGGATAGTGCATTTGGCATTCTTTCCATGAGGCCAGACTGTTAATCAAGTTTTCTATTTAGAGATTCTGAAAAGATTGTGTAACTGTGTGTGATTGTTTTTTATAAAAGGCCTGATTTGGGGCAGACAGGGGACTGGTTTCACCACCATGACAATGAACCTGCTCACGTAGCCATGTCAGTGTGCCAGATTTTGGCAAAAATAGCATGGCTCTCTTGCCCCATGCATCTTACTCACCTGACATCTCACTGTGCGACTTCTTTTTGTTCCTGAGAACAAAAAGGGGGTCAGGAAGGACAGTGATTTGATGTCTTAGAAGAGGTGAAGACAAAAGCAAGAGAGGTGCTGTCAGCCATCCAAACAGATGAGTTTGAAAAATAATTCCAAGAATAGAATAACAGATTTGACAAATGTATTACATGTAATGGAGAGTACTTTGAATGTGATGTTTGGGGGGGAAAAACTAAATACATAGCTTTGAAAAAAATTTTTTTCTAGTTCATTTTGGGGTACCATCTTGTATGAAACTCTAATAGAGTTGATTGGTCAGTTTTGTATTCCACTAGGTATAATTTGAAAAACTAATTCTATCGCTGTCAGATAAACAGCCTCTAACAATATTGGGGGTCCATAGGTGCAATTGTGCAGCAATAATATATAAAGATGATAGTAAAGTCATAGAGAATAGGGAAGGTAGGAAAGAAGATAAAATAAAGGAGTCAGGCACATTTCATGGTAGCATGCTCACCTCCGGGATGGCCATGATCTCAGCAGCCAGGTCCAGGCAGAGAGCAGGAGGAGGAGGAGAGAGAATATATTTCTAACCAAGGCTTATTTATACTTAGGGGCATGCAAGCCCCTGATTACAGGTAGCCATATACATCACAGGAAGGGGTTGTACCATAGGCAATACAGCAATGGGAGGGGGATAATCTAGTGGTGTACATGCAATAAGAAGAGGAAGGATTAGGGGTACACTTGAGACAAGATGGGCAGATCCTAGATTCAAGATGGCAGCCTAACCTTGGTCATCCTTGAGTGGGCTTGACTTATTCTGAGCTCTACAGGGAAACAATCACTATCCTTATCAGTAGGATGTGAGCCCCACCTACTGTGGGACAGACAATAGTCTGATTGCTCTGGATGGCTGATGCCTTCAGGGAGAAAATTTCTAGGCAGCTGGCCACACAATGAGCTATCAAGAAGAGACAACCTGGGGGGAAATCTTTTTGTATATCACACACTGCAAACAAGAAAAAAAGCCAGGAGTGAATCATCTTTGAGATACTTGAGAGGCAGCAAAAGAGCAGCACCTGGACCATGAGAAAGAGTAGAGAAGCATGCAGAGAATGTGAGACAGAACCATGAGGCAAAACAACGGGTGTTCTGGCACATACAAGCAGAGTGCCTTCAGCGAAGAAGGTAACTTGCTGTGTAGAATATACTTTGAGCATCTGTCAGTGCTACAGGCACTTTGTAACACTTGCCCAAGTGTCCAGGCACCATGTGGTTGAGAGATCAAGGACCAAAGGAAAACAAGTTTGCCAGCATAACTAAGAAGAGGCTCTGAGGATAAAAAATTGTGTCCTTATCACTTTGTAACCTGTTAGCTTCCCTAATATATTCTATGATTATTTTTTGGGAAGTCTCTATAGCAATTGCAATGAAAGGAATCTTTCTTGAACAGATATTGAGTTTGATTCCCTTTTCTGATACTGGAGGAGGTCAATGTGACTTATATGCCATTTCTTTACATGGTGTGTGCACAGCTAACTACATGTAAAATTTACCAATCTAATCCATAAAATGAGCTGACACCAAGGGCTCAAGTGGAGAGCGGGGTGCCGTAAGAATGTTGAAGTCGAGAAACGATGTACAAATGCGCTTTACACAATTGATGTGTGTATGGATTGGGATAACAGTTTTATGAGCCCCTAATAAAATATTAAAAAAGAAAAAAAAAAAGAATGTTGAAGTCAACATATGTACTAAAGTGCTGGACACAGATGACGTATGTACAGATTGTGATGAGTTGTATGAGCCCCTAATAAAATGATTATTTAATTTAAAAAAAATACTTTTTAATACTTACCTGGCGGCATAGAGATTAATATTTTAGCTGCTAACTGCAAAGTCAATAGCTCAAAATCATTAGCCACGCTACGGGAGAAAGACAGGGCTTTCTACTATTATAAACAGTTACAGACTTAGAAATACACAGGGGCAATTCTACTCTGTCCTACAGAGTCAATATGAGTTGACATTGACTCTGTAGCAGTGAGTTTGGTTTTAAGTGTTTTGGGAGTCATAGAAAAAAGTGTACTTTAGATAGTATATTAGGCTGGGTTTTCTAGAGAAGCAAAATTAGTGATATGGAGAAAGAGAATTAAAATTCCACCAAGAAAATAGTTCAAAAACTTACCTAGTGGACTCATGTTGTACTTATGCTTTTGTGCTAGGCTTACTTCACTTAGCATGATTTCCTCCAGTTCTTCCCATGGGGTGATATGCTTCATGCGTTTATCACTGCTGTTTAGCGATGCACAGTACTCCGGTGTATGTATGTACCACAGTAAAAGGGGCACAGGGAAAACGTTACTGTATACAAACACCCCAGGGGTGAGGTCCAGGTAGTATGGCAGGAGCCAGACAAAATCCAGGGGTACATATGGAAGCCAACTAAAAACGTAGCTAAGTCCAGTTTCAAGCCCATAAGCCAGGTACTACACTGGAGACTTTTCCTGAATCACGAAACTTCTGCAGTTGATGAACCCAGAATCAAAAAGTACACTGCAGGCTTCAGAGTCAGATGAATCCAAGTTAGAATATTAGATTGGAGACTGGATAAATGAAGAATTAGATCAGGTATGTAAAATGGAAAGTCATTGACTAAGTCCAAAGAATTTGAGGTTGATGCACCAGATGTATATTCAGGCCCAGCCCAAGCAAGCTGTTTCCTTCAGTATCTATTTATATAGGGAGTAGGAAAACCCTCCTACAGTAGCATCAGAACTGTGACCTGTGTAAAGAGATTGCACAACACCCTACTCTTCCTGCTCAAAATTGCAAAATAAACCATGTGTCAGACCTTGTATTGTGTTTCTTGGGATAAGTAATTAAGCAAAAACATTATAACATATTTTATGAGCTTGATATCTAATTACACATCTCCTTTTCTTGAGCATACTTCTTGCCATAGAGTCTGTATGTATTAACTAGCCTCTGTTTTAAGTGCATCCATTAACTAAACATAACTATGTGAGAATAACAGTCAAGAGCAATGGCTTAGCATTCATTGTCAAAAAGAAAATTTCAAGATCTCTCTTGAAGTAAAATGCTGTGATAATGTCTATCCCTATCCAAAGGCGGTCTCTCCATGCAACTAGTATACAAATTTATGCACCAACCACTAAAATGTTGCTGTGATGCTTTGTGATGAAGAAATTAAAGAATTGTACTAATGCTTTCTGTCCAAAATGGAACAAACATACAATCAAGATTTGTTGGTAATTATTTAAAATTGGAATGTAAAAGTTGGAAACAAAGAGGAAGGAACAAAAGTCTTGGTGATAGAAGCAAAGATGGAAATCGCATGGTAGAATTATGCAAAGCCAACAAATTCTTCATCCCCAATACCTTTTTTAAAAAACACAGTTATGACTATACACATGGACTTCTCTAGACAGGATACAGAGAAATCAAATTGACTACATCTGTGGGAAGAAATGAAGGAGAAGATACTTATCAACAGCAAAAACCAGCTGAGGGCCAACTATGGAAAAAATCATCAGTTGCTTACATGTAAGATCATGGTGAAGATGAGAAAAATTAAAATAAGTCCATTAAGACCAAAATATGACGTTAAGACTATTTAACCTGTATTTTGAGAACATCTCAAGTATATATTTGACTTCTTGAACGCTGAGGACAAAAAGCCTAATGAGCTAGGAGCGGGCATCAAGAACATCATACATCAAGGAAGCCAAAGGCCATTCAAGGCAGTAAGGAAAGAAATGATCAAACTGGTTGTCAAAAGGGACTTTGAGTCTTTCTCTAAAGTAGACTGGGTAAGGCAAATGGAAGAACTGATGATGTCAAAGAGTTGAACAGAAAATTTCAAAGGTCAGGTGTAGAAGACAAAGCCAAATCTAATGAAATGTGCAAAGACTTAGAGTTAGAAAACAATAAAGGAAGAACACACTCAACGCATCTGAAATTGAAATAATTCAAGAAAAAAATTCAAGCATTTAGTGGCAATATTGAAAATTTCAGTGGGCAAAATATTTAATGATGTAGGAAGCATCAAGAGAAGATGGGGAGAATACATAGATTCACTGTATCAAAAAGCACTAGTTGACATTCAACCATTTCAAGAAGTAGCATATGACCTAGAACCACTGGTACCTGAAGTTCAAGCTGTGCTAAAGGCATTAGCTAAAAGCAGGGCTCCAAGAAGAACTCTTAGAATTGATGGGACAACAATGGAAATGTTTCAAAAAGCTGATGAAGCACTGAAACCATTCATTTGTCTATGCCAAGAAATTTGTAATACAGCTACTTGGAAAAATGACCGAAAGAGATCCATATGTGTACCCATTGCAAAGAAAGGTGACCCAACCAAATGCTAAAATTATAAAACAGTATCTTTAATACCACATGCAAGTAGGAAGTAAACTTTGTCAGAAGATCATTCAACAATTACTTTTACTGAACATTGTCATGAGATTCAAGTAGGATTCATAAGAGAAAGTGGAACAAGGACTATCATTGTTCATGTCAGATGGATCTTGGCTGAAAGCTGAGAATAACAGAGAGATGTTTGTTTGACTTTTATTAACTATGCCAACACATTTGATTATGTTGGATCGTAACAAACTAGGGATACTTTTCAGTAAAATGAGAATTCCAGAAGACATTATTGTGATCATTCAGAAACTGTACATAGTTCAAGAAGCAATTTTGTGAACCATAATAGGGAATAGTGTATGGTTTAAAATCTAAAATGTTGGTTGTCAAGATGGTATCCTCTTACCCTACTTATTCAATCTGTATGCTGAGCAAATAATCAAAGAAGCTGGATTGTATGAAAAATAATGTGGCATTAAGTTTGGAAAAAGTCTTAGTAACAATCTGCAATGTGCAGATGACACAACCTTGTAAACTGAAAGTAAGGAAGACTTGAAACACTGACTGATAAAGATCAAGAGTTGAAGCCTTCAGTATGGATCACAACTCAATGTTAGAACCAAAATCTTCACAACTGCTCAATAGGTACTGATAAATAGAGGAAAGACTGCAGGACATCAACAATTTCCTCTTGTTTGACCCACAATCTATGCTCATGGGAGCAGCAGTCAAGAGATCAAAGGATGCATTGCATTCGATAAATCAGATTGACTAAGTAGGGTGAAAGGATACAATCCTGATACAAACCTTTCCTGATTTTAAACCATTAACTATTCCCTTGTATGGTCCACAAAATTGTCTCCTGATCCATGTAGTTTCCACATGAGCACTTTTATTTATTTATTTATTTTCCATTGTGACTAGTGGGTTTGAACTATCAATGTGTGGTTAGTAGCCCAACATCTAAGCCACAACATCACTACCAAAAGTCTAGATCCATCAACCTATGCTCTCTGATTATAGTTTATCTCTCATGCTTACAGGATACATGTTCCTCCACCAAATAGATTCCATCCAAGTTTGTCCTAGTTTATTGGGAAACCATATTTATTGTGGAAACCTTTATCATCTCTTAGTCTATATAATGTGATCATATGCATAACTAAAAGGAAGGATAACAAGCAAGGATAATTGATTATTGCTCATTGCTGTTGAGTTGATGTAGAATCTACTACTAGGTAGGGTTTTCAGGGTTGTGAGCTTTTCAGAAGCAGAGCACCATACCTGCCTTCTGATGCACCTCTGGGTGGATTTGAACCTTGAGCCTTTCAGCTAGCAGTTGAGTGCATAACCATTTGAGCCCTCCAAAGATTCCAGTATTCATGAGTCATGGCCTAATTTCATGGCCTCTTCATGTTCTAAGATACTATGAGCCTCTTAGTATCTTGGCTATTAAAATATCTAAGTATCTAAGGAATAGAGCAAGTAATTTTTAGATGCATATAGAGTTATAATCCACAGGGGAAACTGCCTTCAGACTGTGCACCAACACTTCAATACCTAAGAAACTATAAACTAATAAAAGGAAAAGAAATAAAACTCTATATTTGAAAGTTTAGTTTGATCCTAATGGCCATTCACCAGCAGCTGTCTCAAAGGAAGCTTGTTTTAACTCTCCCAGTGATATAGTATTATATCTTAAGTTTTATAAGTAAGGTTAAAGTGATCTCCAGCAATAGAAGTCATTTGCCATGGATAGACAGCACCACTTGGAATGACGGGGTACTGATTTCAACTTAGTGCCCACCTCACTATAGTACACTGAAGGACCGCGTGAAAGGAGAATTGAATTCTCCTCTCATCAGTCTCCCATCTGCCTCAGAAAATCATCTCAAGAAAACAGTTCCAGACAAACACTTATTCATACTCGGACTGTCTTCCCTCAGATATCAAAAAGGCATTAAAGTTGCTCATTTGACAGGTCTGCTGACAGAAAAATACATTCTTATTCACATCAGAGAGATGATAAAAATAGCACAGGTGGGGACGGTTCCAAATTAATAAGTGCAATGAGTCTGCTTTATTGGAGGAATCAAGTTGGACAAGATATTCTGTCTTCTTGCACCTGGAGGGGACTTTTCTACCACATCGGAAAGCCATAGAGCTTTCACCCACCGTCATCCAAACACTCAAAAGAGGTGTGGTTAAGAATGGTTAAATTAAAGTAATATAGTTGATTGTCAAATGTGGAGAGCTCTTAACCAAATTATGCTCTTTATCAATTTCTGAATTACTGTGTAATCACATTAGCCATCACTATCTAGGAAAACAATTAAAAATGGCTTATAATTTCCTTCACAGCTCAAATCTCCCTCATCATTTTTATGCCATAATCCAATGTCCTGTTGCTCTCTATACACCCTGCCTTTGTTTTGCTTGGTTCTTGATTTATGTTATCCTGTAAACAGTATGATAAATTATTCTTTAAAGCCGATTTTTATGCTATTTGCATTATGTACTTCAGAAGAATTATAGTGTGTCTTTTTAAAATGTGGTTTCAAGGGAAAAGATACTTGCTTAGATCCTTGACTTTGTCTTTCAAATGGTAATTTATCATACTTTTCTCGGCTAATTTTATTTTGGCCATTAGGCATCAGATAAAGTCTAGAAGGCAGTTTTAGCAAAGGAGCATCTGGTAACATTGAAACCCTAAACATGAGAAAGAAAGACTGTCCCAGTCATCCATCAAATATCATTCTCCATGGCCTGATCTGTCATTCATCTTAATGGATGAAACAATGTTTCAGATGGGAATATCAAATGAAACATTTTTCCTCTTTCTTTTTTTTCTTTGCTAACAATACATAACTATAAGAAGAAAATGCACAAATGAAACCTGCCACATTTGGTGGTATAATTTGAGGAGTTTAATGAATGCAAAGAGTAATTAATTCACACAAAAAAGCAAAGAGTAAAGGTACATGTAAAAAGATATTTTTCCCTGGGAAATCATTAAAGAAATGATATTTAAACAATCTTAAAATGATTTTTATACTTAAAAGCTATCAAACATTTGATTAAAATTAAAATTGTTATAAAAATCAATAAAACTCAGAGCAACAAAGTCCCCAGGGAATACCCCAGGGACATAGACTTTGGGGCCAGAGCTTGGCACCCAATCAGACTCAACTGGAAAGCACTCCTACAGGCCAACTAACAGTCTTTGAACTAACTACAAGCTTTTCTTTTTTGTTGTTGTTGTGTTGTGTTTTTGTTTTGTTTTGTCATTGGCATTTTGTTGTAGTTTTTGTTTTGTTTTCTTTTGTTGCTTGGTTTTGCTCTGTCTTGTTTTTGTGCATGTTATTATCCCCACAGGTCTGTCTAAAAATGATAGGCTGGATGAACATTCTAGAGGAGAAAACAACAGGACTGACAGTTACGGAGGGGCATGGGTGAGGAGGAGGTAGGGGAGAAAGACGTGGTGTTAACAAACCCAGGGACAAGGGAACAAGAAGTGATCCAAATCTTTGATGAGGAGGTGTATAGGAGGCCTGGTAGGGCATGATCAAAGGTAATGTAACCAAGAGGAATTGCTGAAACCCAGGTAGGGACTGAGCATGATAGTGGGACAGGAAGAAAGTCAAAGGAAATAGGAGAAAGAGCTGGGAGGCAAAGGGAATTTATAGAGGTCTAAATACAAGCATGTACATATGCAAATATATTTATATATGAGGATGGGGAAATAGATTTATGTATGTATATATATATATATGTATGTATATATATATATATTTAGTATTAAGGTAGCAGATGGACATTGGGCCTCCACTCAAATACTCCCTCAATGCAAGAATACTTTCTTCTATTAAACTGGCATTCCATGATGCTCACCTTCCCAACATAATTGCTGAAGACAAAGCGGGTGCATAAGCAAATGTGGTGATGAAAGCTGATGGAGCCCGGCTACCAAAAGCTGTAGTGTCTAGGGTCTTAAAGACTTGAAGGTAAACAAGTGGCCATCTAGCTCAGAAGCAACAAAGCCCACATGGAAGAAGCACGCCAGCCGGTGTGATCACGAGGTGCCGAAGGGATCTGTTATCAGGCATCAGAAAAACAAAAAATCATATCATTGTGAATGAGGGGGAGTGTGGAGTGGGGACCCAAAGCACATCTGTAGACAACTGGACATCCCCTTACAGAAGGGTCGCAGGGAGGAGACGAGCCTGTCAGGGTGCAGTGTAGCAACGATGAAACATACAACTTTCCTCTAGTTCCTAAATGCTTCCTCCCCACCCACTATCATGATCCCAATTCTACCTTACAAATTTTGCTAGGCCAGAGGATGTACACTGGTATAGATAGGAACTGGAAACACAGGGAATCCAGGGTGGATGATCCCTTCAGGACCAGTGGTGAGAGTGGCAATACCTGGAGGGTGAAGGGAGGGTGGGGTAGAGAGAGGGAACTGATTATAAGGATCTACATACATATAACTTCCCTGGGGGACTGACAACAGAAAAGTGAGTGAAGGGAGACTTCGGATAGTATAAGATATGACAAAATAATAATTTATAAATTATCAAGGGTTCATGAGGAAGGGAGGGAAGGAGGGAGGCAGGGAGGGAGCGGGGAAAAATTAGGAGCTGATGCCAGGGCATTACATGGAGAGCAAATGTTTTGAGAATGATGAGGGTAATGAATGTACAGATGTGGTTTATGCAATTGATGTATGTATGGAATGTGATAAGAGTTGTATGAGCCCCCAATAAGATGATTTAAAAAAAAAAAAGAGAAAATCAATATAACTGAGACATTAAGTAAGGTACAATTAGCACTACAAATTGATGTAACTATTTTAAACATAACAATGTAATATGTAAAATTATCAATGAAAACATAGGTGTGTAAAGATTTTTGACCTGCCACCAGAAATGGTTTCCTAATTTATAACTCAACAGAAGTGAACATTTTGTGTTACATAGAGATTATTGTTAGAAAAAACATGTTACTAAAGATAACTGAAATAGTATATTAAAATATGTACATACTCAGTTATTAAATGTGTAGTTATTATAAAGTGTTAAGGGAATTAAGAGTGGAGAGGGCTTTTATAATACAGGTAGTCCCAGAGTTACATATGTGATAGATTACTGAGTATGTCCTTAAATCAAATGTGTAAGTAAGTGAAAGCATGTGCCTATAGTTTAGTTTTGTTTTTAGCCTTATTTTAGTGCAAAAAAGACTTAGCCTTTTCAATGATTTGAAAGCTCCCCAGGCAGCAAGTGAAGATGACTATATTGAAGACTTTGGTAAAAGTAGAGATTGGTTCAATCTTTTCAAGGTGGGGCAAATGTGCAATTTATTACAGGGCAAGTACAAATTTTCCATGATTTTATAGACCAGAACTTACTGTAATACATAAAAGTATAAAATATAAAGTTATGTAATTTTTATCATTTCATACCTATTGGAGTGATGTTTTCTATGTCATATTCTCCATTTCTAGAAAAAACAACAAGAAAAATAATGCTCAGTGTAATTGGGTCAATATTGATTTGCAGCAACTCTGGAACTGCCTCTGTGCATTTCCAGGATGTAACTGTTTACAGGAGTAGAAAGCTCTTTCTCCCAAGGAGCATCTGGTGGTTTAAATTGCTGACCTTATGGATCACAACCCAACACATAACCACTATGCCATCAGGACTCCAATATGAAGGATCCCAAAACCAAACTCACTGCAGTGGGGTCAGGGCTGTCTCACAGTGAAACTCTGGGTTTCTGAGGCTGTACCTGTCAAAGGGAGTAGAAAGCCAGTCTTTCAAGGATAGGAGTAATACATTATCTATCTTGAAATGTTCGTAGTTATAAAACCTCTTTTAAAAAGGTAAGAGCTCGGGGTGGGGAGGGGCATTCATTGTTATATTGCTATTCCAAAAGTTAGGAAGAACTATACACAAGGTAGGAGAGGAAAATGTAAACTAGGTTCCACTGAGAACAATTGTGATGAACATTATATCTGACTGCGCTGGTAGTCCAATAGCGGTGATTGCTCTTTACTCTGCCATTTTGCTCTGACACAGTTCTTCCTTGGCCAACTCTAACTTCAAAGCCTACAGTGAGAAAGAGTGACACCAGGAAATGCAGTTTCCAACACATCACATTGATTGAATAGATACCAAGGCATCAATCTATTAATAACTAGTGATAAACAAAACCCAACACTATAAATTTAGATAGAAGCAAAAGCAGCAAGTTATGGCTAATTCTAGTCTATTTTATAAGACAAATTTCCTACTGGCATAACAGGGAAACTTAAAACTAGTAATACTACTCATTAAATAGTATAACATCTAAGTATACATAATTGTATTAGAAAATTTACTCATATGTTTCTTTCAAACATTTTATAAAACTTCAGCAATTTATTGTCATCCCCTTTTTAGATGTGTGGAAACCACAGTGCACAATAGTCTATAAAGGTTTTATTTCATATTAATATGTTGAAAATGATATTATATGTGCCATTTCAAGGCAAGAGTTTTTAAGATCAAATTTATGGCAATAGCTATATAAAACCTGCTTTTTCAAAAATACAATAAAAGCAATAAAAATGGTTGTAGCCTTTTCCATTATGTAATTCAATTACCTTATATTGAGCTATTACTTTTAATAACACGTCACCTGGTTTCCTATATGTCAGCCATTGAGCTTGAACATATCAAAGTTTATGCAACACTACCAAAGCCTCTCTTTGAGGGAGTTAACATAGCCTATGAACTCTCCCTGATGACCTATTAGTGAGGGTGGGGATTGCAATTCATTAAAATAAATATCAGACACTATCTGGATATAATGACAATGTTAGTGTAATTTTCTATCATTAAAAGACATTGTCATATGCTGTCTAGTAAATTGTGGAAAGAGAACCTTTGTCCTTTAATGATGCAACCTAGTCATAAAATGTCATGGCTGAGTTCTACAAAACTGTTGTGCCTAATAGAGTATTGATTGAAGCAAGTAGAAATATGGAGAAACAGTTGGGAATATTCCCAGGACATCCAAAAATCTAAGTAGCATTGCATTAAAGATTTTTAGCAAAACATGCAGGCAATTCTCTTAAGAGTTCTTGTCGCTTCATTTCAAGCTGTTTCTAGGGATTGAAATCACTACCGTAAGGTATGTGATCAAAAGCTCCTTGTAACAGAAATTCCTTTGGGCTTAGGAGAGTTAAGAGTTTACCAAATGAGTTTGGGCAAAATTACTCTTTTACTTTTTTCTTGCTTGGTTTTCTCTTAACTGCAACTCACAGATTATGTTATGCAGTTTAGTTGTAGGATTCTAAATCTTTGCTGTGACATATACCCTAAACAACTATTCTCTTTGACTATAAATTTGCAAGACACTAATTTTCCTCAAAGAAAACCGATGAACAAAGGCAACTCTATGAGATTATACAAGGGAAAGTTTTAAAAAAATGCTGCAAGCCATAAAAATCTTTTTTAAAGAGAAATGTCAACATGTGAATTTACGGGTTTTCAACGTACATTAGTTTACTACTGAAGGTGGTGTTTTTATGTTTTTAGCTAATGATTCTCTGAGGAAATCTGTGCTCTTCAGTTTGCATCACATGGAACAATAGTTTTCACATCTTCGATCTACTAAAATTATCTTCCTCGAAGTTTGGAAGCAAAATCAAAGTCTGAAGGGACAAACCCAGGGTTGCAAAATGAAATACCACCCAGTCTTGCACCATATTCAAAATTGTTCTTATGTGTGAGGCCATTGTTGCAGCCACTGTATCATCCATCTTGTCACTGCCTCTCTAGCACACATGTCTTTCCCAAGGGATTGGCTCTGCTGATAACATATTCAAAGTACTTGAGACAAAATCTTGTCATTCTTGCCTCTAAGGAACCTTCTGTCTGTACTTCTTTCAAGGCTGATTTGTTTGTTCTTTCAGTATTCTTGGCCAGCACCATAATTCAAATGCATCAACTCTTCTTCATTTCAGTTTTCCTTATTCAGTATGATACTTGAGCATGCCCAGAAGGTGACTGAAAGTGTCATGGCTTAGGTCAGGCAGATCTGATTTCTTAAAGCAATATCCTTGCTTTTCAACATTTTAAAGAGGTCTTCTGTAGCAGATTTATGTAATGCAATGCTTCCTTTGATCTCTTAACTTCTGCTTCCATGAGCATTGTCAATAAGGCAATATGAAATCCTTGACAGCTTCTATCTTTGCTGTTTTTATCATGTTGTTACTATTGGTTTCTATCTTTGCTGTTTTTATCATGTTGTTACTATTGGTGCAGTTGAGAGGGTTTTGGTTTTCTTTACATTGAGTTGTAATCCATATTGAAGGTTAAATCTTTGATCTTCATTAGCAAGTGCTTTAAGGCCTCCTCACTTTCAGTAAGCTAGGTTGATTCATTTGCATGAATCAACTGTTAATTAGCTGTTAATTAGCCTTCCTCCAATCTTTTTCCCCCCTACCTTCCTCTAATCTTGATACTGGATTCTTCTTCATATACTCCAGCTTCTCCGATGATATGCTCAGCAAACAGAATGAAAATATGCGCTAAGAGGATGCAGCTATAATACACAACGTTACTGAGTTTATACCATATACTTAAACACAAATAAATATCTTACTGGTATTTTCTGCTTTCAACTGACATCGGCAATGATATCCCTTGTTTCTTGTTCCATCCTTAAGCTCTAGTAGCTCCCTGCCAATGTACTGCTGCAACTGTTGTTGAATGATCTTCAACAAAATTTTACTTGCATGTTGTTTTTCCACAATTTGAGTATTCTGTTAGGCCACCTTTCTTTGTAAAGATTACAAATATGGATCTCTTCCAGTGAGTTGGCTAGGGAACAATTTTCTGAATTCCTTGGTACAGACAAGTAAGTGATTCCAGTGCTTCATCAGTTTACTGAACCATTTCAGTACGTAGTCCCTCAATTCTGAGAGCCTTGTTTTTGGTAAAAGCTTTCAGTGCCACTTGGATTTCTTTCTTCAATACCATTGGTTTTTGATCATATGCTACCTCTTGAAATGGCTGAATGTCAACTAGTTGTTTTTCATACAGGGATAGCAACTCTTTATATCAAATTTGATTTAGTGATCTTTTTGATATCCTTTCCTTCTTCTTTGAGGTTTCCTGTGTCATTCAGTGTTTTGCCCATACAATTTGTCAATGGGGCAACTGGAGGCTTGAGTATTTGTCTTGAATTCTTTCAATTTCAGATTTGCTGAGCGTGTTCTTCTCTTAGTTTTCTTACTCTAGGTCTTGGAATGTTTAATTAGATTGGGCTTTGTCTTTTCGAGCTTCCCTTTGATATTTTCAGTTCAGCGCTTTAACTTTATTATATCCTCCATTTGCCTTACATACTCAATCATTAAGTGCAAATTTCAGAGTATCTTCTGATATCCACCTTGATTTTTTCTTTCTTTCCTGTTTTTAATGGGAACATCTGACATCAGCAATGACCTTTTGCTTTTTTCTTGTATGATGCTCCTGATGTCATTGCACAGTTCATCAGATCTGTCATTAGTGTTTAATGAGTGTTTAATACATTTCAAACTCTATTCTTGGAATGTTCTCAAAATTTAGGAGGGATAGATTCAAGGTCAAATGGATAGACTCAAGGTTGTATTTTGGCTCCTGTGAATTTGTTTTAATTTTCTGTAATTTTATCCTGAAACTACATGTGAACAACAGATTGTTCCACAGTCAGTCTCTTATTGGTTTTAGCTGCTGATATTGAACTTCTTCATCATTTTCCACAGATGTAGCCAATATGGTTTTTGTGTATTCCATCTGTGCTGTGTTGTTGAAAATAAATTTTCTATGAAGAATTGATTGGTCTTGCAAAATTCTATCATGAAATCTCCAGCATCATTATTATCACCAAGACCATATTTTCCAACTAATCTTTCTTCTTTGTTTCCAACTTTTCATTGCAATCATCAATAATTATCAATGCATGCTGATTGTATGTTTGATCAATTTAATACTGAAGATTTTGGTAGTATTCTTCAGCTTCTGCATTTAGTTATTGGTGCAAAACTGTGTGTAATAGCTGTATTGACTAGATTATTTTATATGTGGATAGATATTATCCTATCACAGTCAGCATTGTACTTCAAGACAGATCTTGAAATGTCCTTTTTCACAAATGCAAAGCCATTCCTCTTGATTGTCTCATTTTTGGAATAGTAAATCATATTAATGAGTAAAAATGGCCAATTACAGCTCACTAATGCCTAGAATATCAGTCTTTAGGCATTCATTTTCATTTTTGAACATTTCTAATTTTTCTAATTTAAAACTTTGTACATTCCAAGTTGTAATTATTAATTGTTGTTTGAAGATGTTTCTTCTCATTTTGATTGGTGCCTCATCAGCAATTAAAGGTCTGGAAGGCTTTACAATCACAGGGTTTACTCCATCCAAGTCCTATGTTCGACTCTAATATGGGAAAGCAGCTTTTCCTCCGCCATATTTTGAGTACCTTCTAACCTGAGGGACGTCTGGCACTATCTCTTACACTTTATTGCTTCTACTCATGAGGTTTCAATGTCACAATGTTTTAATGGTATCCATAAGGTTACACGTGGCTAATTCCCCTTAAGTGGACTGCCTATTCCTTCACAGCTGGTTCTTAGTTTGCAAGCTCTGCTAGAACCTGTTCACCTTGGGTGACACTCCTGGTATTTGAAATAGTGGGAAAAGAGCTTCCAATATCACAGCAACAGAGAAGTCACTGCAATATGACAAACTGACAGATGGATGATGGAATATTTTATATGTTTGTGTATATATATGCATATATTAGATATATACATGTAGACAAAATATAGATATATTTATTATAAACAAAGTAAAATAAATAATTACACTGAATCCCAGAAAGTCAAGAATATTTACAGGAATTTTTTAAAAAGTGTACATCACACCCAAATAATATTCATAATGACATATACCCAATGAAATTATTGAACTTTAAAAGAATTAAGAATATAAGTACCACAATGAAAAGAAATGCACATCAACAGAAACATAGGTCCTACATTATGTATCGATCAGAAGAGGCTATTCTAAGTTACTACAATTGTATTCAGTAGGGTGAAGAAGCTAGAGGAAAACTGAATGTGAGGAGAGACAAAACTCACTGCAGTGAAGTCGTGACCAACTCACCATTGCCCTAGAGGACAGGGTAGATCTTCCCTGTGAGCTTCTCAGGCTGTAACTACGTATGGAGTAAAAAGACCAGTCTTTCTTCCACTGAGCAACCAGGGATTTGAACAGTTTACCTAGAAGTTAGCAACTCATAACCACTAGGCCACTGGGCTCCAAGGAAAGACAAAGGAGGCATAAAAACAGAACCCAGAACCTATTAGAATGAGATCAGCTGTTTGAAACCACCAGCTGGAGAGAAAGAGAGGGGTATCTGCTCCAGCAAACAGTTACCATCTCAGAAATTCATTGGGCAGATCCACCTTGTCTATATGGTTGCTATGAATAGGCATCATCTCCATGGTAGTGAGTTTGGAATTTTTTGAGATTTAAACATAGACTAAATGGGAGCTTTATAAATTGATGGATACAATTGATAGGAATGCATCCATTCTTATCAGACAATAAGATAGAAGAGATAAACTACCCAGTACCTGGGTCATTTCTTCCACTTACTTTAGCTACCGTATAATTAAGAGCAAGTTCTAGTCTCTTCTGACAGCCACTTTGATCTTTTCATTCTTTCCTATTATTTAATGACTTGTTGCTTCCTTTATGAGTGGCATTCCTAATGTCTTCCCAAAGCTTATCAGGTCTTCTGATGTTAGTGTTTAATGATTAAAACTTGTGCTTGAGGTGTTCTCCAAGTTCAGGTGGGATAGAGTCAAGGTCATATTTTAGCACGGATGGATCTGCTTTGAGTTCTTTCATCTTCATCCTTAACTTACATAGGAACGATTGATGATCTGTTCAACAATTCATCCCTGGCCTCATTTTTCCTGCTAGTATTGAGTTTTCCATAGTCTCTTCCAGCTGATATAGTCTTTTTGATTCCTGTGTTTCTGTTTGAGGAGTAAATGTGTACAGTTATCATTTATGTTGTTGAAGAAGAGATTTGCAAAAAAAGTTGTTAGTCATGCAAATTCTATCAAAAATTACAACTTCATTTCTATCACCAAGGTCTTAGTGTCCAAATACTGTGAGTAGCAGTGGAGCATTGTTAGTTATGGTGCCCAAGATGGAATAGGCTGTTGGCATTGGGGAATTTGCCACTGTATGCCTGAGGAATAGCAGAGAAACTTTGCCAGATTTAGTGCTGAGATATTACCACTCAGATAGGAAGACATAAAAAATGCAATTGCAGAAGAGCTGCCTCCTCACAGCTGTCTAAAATTGTTAATTCTTCTAGGCAATTGAAAGGCATATCCCCACTACCTACAAACCTAGGCTAAGTAAAAAATATTAAGTGATTTTATG
Organism: Echinops telfairi; assembly: GCF_000313985.2. NCBI lineage: Eukaryota > Metazoa > Chordata > Mammalia > Afrosoricida > Tenrecidae > Echinops > Echinops telfairi. The sequence goes on from NW_022103958.1 coordinate 27,152,142, forward strand.
AAAATATTTTCCCTGGCTTCCATTTGTGTAATGTTGAAAAAATAATCTAAAAGATATTTGACTTATACTAAGGGCTCATGTAGAAGATGTTTTAGAAATGATGATGGCAACATATGTATAAATATACTTGATACAATTAATGTATGGAATGTTATGAGTTGTAAGAGCCCTCAGAATTATTTTGTTAAAAAAGATATTTGAAAATCACTTTGTGTGTGTGTGCATGTGAATTCTTCCCAAATTTATTCATAAGTTCAGACATTGAATTCAAAACAATCTCAATCAAAAGCTTAAGAGGTATTTTGTTTGTTTTCTTTTATTTGTCTGTTTGGTTTAGAAGTTATCACAATATACTAAATCTTATCAGGAAATGAACAAGATTGAGAAGAGGTTAAATATTTGGAAAAATTAAAAGAGTGATATTGCCTGTTTTTAAAAAATTGATTAAATTTCAATAATTTAGTCAAAAATTTCTTAGCATCAGCTAGTCATATAAACCTGAGCAAAAAAAGACATCTCAGAAATTGAGCCCATATATATGGTCTCTTTATTTTCAGTAAAGCTAACGATCAATTTTAAAATAGAATCAAATGAGTTTTGCTAATGCACAGATAATGGATTATTTGAAATATTATTAATAGTTCAAACATACAAATATCAAGAATCTGAATAGATGGTATGAAATAAGAATTGTGAGAAATTCAAAGAAATATATCTATATAACTTAAAAGGAGAACCTATCCTAGGCCAAAAATAAAAACAACATCCGTTATTATCTTTATAACCTAGGTAGAGCAGATGCCAGTCTCACTGGCATAGTTTTTACATTTATACATATTGCAATATAAATTATATGCCACCAGGAACTTTTCACCAACTTGAATACTTCCAAGAAGATCACACAAAAATTAATCATGGTAAAATGATAGTAAACAAAATTATCAGAAGTAAATTATTTTTGCTTTTTGAAATGTTCAAGCATTGGCTGAACTCAGGAATAAAATGTCTATATTATGTGTTGCCAGTTAGTGGCTTGAGGAGGACAGATTGATGCAATGCCTGATACATATGAAAACTCAAAAAACGTTATCTAGAGAGAACACATTTATAGCTCAATTTTATGAACTTCTCAGGACATTAGCTCTGTACATAGAATTTTATTATTTACCTCTTCCCAGTCAATACTTGATAATTTAATTTAAATTTGCACTCAGCTTTATTATTAAATATACTTATATTAAACAAGTTTAGATTATTTTACATATTAAGTAGAAGTATATCAAATATATGTATATATTAAATATAGATGTCCAGTAAAAATAAACAATAATTGAATACTTTAAGTATTTTTAAAAATTTTTAAATTTTCAAATAGCAGATTACCAAATATAAACTCAGTAAATGGAGAGCAAAGAGTAAATATCTTAATAAAAGAGCAGAGGTGCGAAGATAAAGTGAGTGTCTTCCTCAATCTTCTGGCAAATCGACACAAACTAAGTAAGGTTTTCTGCAGTTACAACAGCAGAGCTCATTTAAGCTCAAAGAAAAATCACAGATCCACATACAATCAAGATGAGAATGACCTCCGAGGCCACATAATCCATTCTTAACTGTTGGAACATTATGTTCTAGTTTGCTTCACAATATATTTGCTCATCTGTTGTTAAATGTCAGATAATATGGATAGGCAGGCTGAAATGGCTACCATAAAGCACAATCCGCAAATTATGGGGTGCTCAGCTTCATCAGAAATTGCTCTGAAAAAAATCCATATATATTTTTTCTGCATAATAATGTATGCTACTGACTAAGAAATCTGTGAAAGATGATGCTCACACATTTAGTTATTATTTCTTAGAAAGAGTAAAATATTTATCCACCTTTTTAGGAATGTGTAGATAGTCACTAAGGATAATGAATTTAGGTTTGACCAATTGAATTAGGCATGCTTTACATAAAGTTTAGTGTTTCTTTTCAAATCTTATTAAAGGGTGCTTTCTAGATATTATTGAAAGGTGAAGGGTAGTCTTATTATGCCAAAGACTTTTTAAAACTGACCATTGTTATGGTGCCATAATACAAGAGGGTCCCACTATTATGATCTATTTGTGAAACTCTGAATTTGTGTATAAGACATAAATTGTAATAAAACCACCAGTAACTTCACAGAAGATGAGGCTTTCTGCTGCTGTGTAGATTTACAGCCTTGAAAACCCAAAGGGGAAGTTCTCCTCCGTCCTGTAGCGTTTCTATGAGTCGCAAGCACTGAGCTGTTTTTGTTTTGTTTTGCTTTAAATCTATCTTCTATTAGCCTAACCTGTATGATACGATAGGCAAGGATTTTGGAGTAAACTCAATTACCAGATTCTTCACTCTATGTCTCTTGGGATCAATAAAATTTATCTCCTAAGAAACAAAAACTTTCTATTGAGTAGAAATATTCTTAGTTACAAGTAGCAGAACCTAGTTGCTTATGTCCATAGATGATTCTGATTGGTTATGGTAATACCAACTCAGCTTATACCATTACAGATGTGTTTTTCTCACGAGGAATCTGGCAATACTCCTTTGAAATTGTTAATCCAGCTGCTCTATGTTAATAGCAGGAATCCAGTGACTTCTCTTATTTGTTTTGTCTGTCATGCTTAAGCCATTGGGGTTTGTTCTAACTTTTGTTCCCTAAATATCATGAAATAGCTGTGGTAGCTCCGTATTTTGCATTAACATTCAAAATTCCAGTTATCTCTCTGCTCCTTCCTTTCATAGGAAAACAAAAGCATTTAAAACACCTCCTGGTTATCACTGTTCACAACTTGGTCACATCACCAAGATTTGCCATAAAATTATTTGAAAAAAATCAGGGAATGTGATTGCTGAAATTGGCTCAGAACCTCCATAACCTATCATATCTAGAAGACATGCATGGGTGATACTGGATAGATCCCTATTTAGAGCACAGAAATACCTAAGCTATAAGGTTATAGTGGTGGTTATATGAGAAGGTGAGAAAATTTTGTCACAAACTTCCTGTTAAATGCTTATTGCCAAAAATACAAAACCCAACTCTGTTGCCATCAAGTGGATTTCAAAGCATGGTGACACTATAGGGCAGATTAAAACTTCTCCATGGGCTGTAAGTATTTAAGAAGCAAATTGCCACACAGGGATGGCTTCCCCAATAAATAAGGAAAGCATGTGCTTAGGGAATCAATGCTAACAGTAATAGTTGTCCAAAACAAAGACTCATAGATCCCAAACAAGCAGAACACATTAAAAAAAAAAAGTGAGTTCTGCAGTGGAAGGAAATTTGCAAGATAATATGTGAAACTGATACCAGCTCTGGTCTGTGAGAATGTGCTAGCTTCAAGGAAAATTCACACAGGGTCACAAGTACACTCACACACATATTTAAACTAAGAGTCCCTGAGGTAGTTTATTGTGGCAACCTGGCCAATAAACGCATGTGCGGTTAATTGAAGGGCAGAGAGGTAAATGGCTCGGTGAGCCTTGCCTTTCTAGTTCTCGGGTTTCTTGCTTTCTGATGGTCAGACCGGGGTGCAGCTGCCTTAGCCAGTTCCCTGCTTCAGTTGGCAACACTCACTTCCTGCATGACATCCCTGAGGAGAAGCTGCATGGACATACTCCGATGCAGCCCTGGGTGCTGGAGCAGTCGTGTGGAGACCCCTGCTAGCGCTGAGATGCTTACACATTCACTGACTCGGCTTTCCTCCTGAAGTTGGCATCATTGCGTCTGTTTTGTGAGATGGAGGAGGACTTTGTGGATTGGTGTCAGACAATGGGTGAATGTTCGACTTGGGGGTTTGGGCAGCACTGGGTTGGGATTTTTCTTGATGTGCACTTAAACTTTATATAACACTCTCTCTTATACATGATTTTCTGTGGGCTTGTTTCTCTAAAATACCCAGCCTAATACACTCCTCTACCACTGCATCATCCTCATTGACATCTCTCTCATAGTCTTCTCCCATGAAATTAAAACTCTACCTTGGTGTGTCTTGGGGGTACACTGCTTCTAATAAGGTAGATTAGAGAGTGCATTGTTGAGTGTCTTGCTACACTCACGTAATATATATCTGTGTCTAACATGAACAATCACCAGGGCAGGCTGCATTATATTAGTAGATAAGAGGTCTCTGATTCATTTTGATAGAACTGTCTTGTATAGTCACATCTGCTGATCCAGCAAGTTCTTCCAGGAGGGCTAGCAATCCTCATTACGATGACACAGACACCAGGCTATGCCCTTGTACGTGCCTTGGTAAACAGCCACTAGAATCTCGAGTACTAGTTGATGTGAATAAGTAAAATTACTTAAGTAATTAGATCAGTGCAATAATATAAATCATGTTATTATTTAACTGTAGAGAACTTATGTATACCAATGTCATATTTCTTGTAAACAATTATAATTATAACTTTAATTTTAAAATATGTCTGATGTGTGGATTCAATCCAACATATCTTTAATATAATACTAATAGGTAATAATTTAATATAATATTAACATAGCAAGCATCTAAAACACTAGGAGTAATAATATTTTTAAAAGTTTTAAGTTTCAGGTGAGTTCAATTTTTGTCTGTAGCATGAGATCTAGGACTAGAAACTACATATTTTGATAGATGAACTATTAGTCACATCGAGAAAATTAAAATTTTAATTTTTTTTTGTGAAAAGTATTTTTCTGTTTAACAATGAGTGTGTTTCTAAATCTAACTTCCAAGAAAGCATTGTTTGCTTATCAGAACATTACATTTATATTTAATCTGAATATTTATATATCTCTGTATAAGGAAATTGAGCAATTCTTCAAGGAAATCAATGTATTTAATCTTCCATTTTCCTTCAGACTACCTTTTGTTTTAGAAATTGATACTGTTGCAATTCGCAAAATAAGTATTCTTATTAGGAACTGGTATATCAATTAAGTACATATGTGGAATTTGAAAAGTGGCACAGAGAAATAAAACATACACTAAAATATCGTATATGATAGCAATTATATTTTTCTTTTCATTTCAAACCAGTTGCAGTATACCGTCATAGAGTTCTCTCTCACTGACCACACAGGTATGTGTTAGCAGCACTGTGCCATGTGACACACCACTCATCTGATCTTGTACAGTGAAAATTGGACCAAATGTGTCTCAGCTGGAGCCACCAGTACTGGTATCATGCCCTTTGTGATTTTTGTGTTGTGATTGCTTCTGTGTAAACTGTACTTGTAACATGCCTTTTGTGATTGCTCTTGACCCCATCAGGTATTAGCAGAAGTCCAATTCCCACTCGTAGCAATCCTACAGGACAGAGAGGAGCTGCCTTTGTGGGTTTCTGAGACTGTAAATCTTCACTGGCTAGAAAACCTCCTCTTTTCCCCTCACAGTTGCTGACCTAGAGGTGAACAGCCCGACACATAACCACTAAGACACCAGGACTCCTTGTAAACGATTTTAAGTCTCTGAAAAAAGCTTAAAGTACAATTGTCAAGTGTAATTACATACGCCTCTAAAAGAAATACTTTTAATATTTCTGCATTTTAAGCTTAAATATAGGCAAACTTCAGTTTATTTTACTTTACTTTTTTGTGCTTCCCAGAAATTTCATATTTTAAAAGGAATTGATGGTTTATAGCAACTTGTGAGAAGCATATTTATAAACACCATTTCTGTGGTCTTATTTTAAGATGAGCTCACTTTGTGTCTCTGTCTCACATTTTAATAATTCTACAATTATTCAAAATTTTTCATAATGCACACTTAATAGACTACTGTACATAACTTTTCTATACATGTAGAAGCAAAAAAATTGTGCTTCTTGTTTTGTTGTGATGCTTTTGTTTGTTTGTTTTAATAAACTAAAGATATTTAATATACAGAAGAAAATATTTGTGGAACACAGCTATAGCCACGTTTGGGCAGCTAGATCCCCAGGGTCAGGCAGTTGGAGCTCATTTATTTCTTTATTTTGTTTCTCTCTTCTCTTTTTCCTGCCCCAGTCAAAGTTGGCTAAGTTTTTCTTCTGCCCCCTCCCACACCTCTCTGTCCTTTCACACATCACTGCTGCTCTCTCGAGCACTACCCTCTGCCAAGGGCAACTCTACCAACCCTCCACCCAGCAGGGAGAACTCCCGGCACCCTTCCATGGCCCTCCAACTGGCTGGGGAAATCCTGCCTGCCATCCAAGGCACTCTAAGTGGCTGTGGGCACTCCCGCCCACCTTTTATGGTGCACCACTCAACTAGAGGATCCTCTGCCCTCCCTCCACAGCCCTACATACAGCTGAAGGAACTTCCTCCTGCCTTCCGCAGTGCATCACATGGCTAAGGCAACCCTTCCATCTCTCCCAGTGCTCCACACTGCTGCAGGAACTTCCTCCCAACCTTCACGGTTATTCTTGCTGTCTAGGGCAATTCGCCCACCATCCACACTGCTCTACACCATTGCGGGCACACCCACCTACCCTCTGTGGCACTCCCACTGCAACAGGAAGCCTCACATGCTCTCTGAGGCACTCCAAGCCACTGTGGGACACAACACCACAGCTTCCTGTAAAATTATCCAGTGCAGTGCCATCCTTGCGGGCCCAAAATCACCTGATCAGCGTTCCCTGAGAGGACCATCCAACTTGCCCTCCAAATAACTGAATACTGGTTGGTTAGGAAATGAATGAAACCACAGGAGGGTAACGCAGTAGCCAAACCCCCAGCACAGTTAGCTCCAGGCAGTTCGAAGAAGCATTCCTATGGGCTTACCAAAGAGAAAGCACAGTGCTCTTCAACTCTGAAAAATGGTGGCAGGTTCTTCTAAAACAACAAACAGCCAAAAGCTCCAACAACCTCAACGAAAAAACAGGAAAAACAAAAGGCAATATCAGAAGAAGTCCTGAACCTAATGACGTGCATAGAAAAAGCAGATGTTGATCTACCACAGAAATAAATTTTCAGAGTGCTGCTTGGAGTCATACAGCATATGAGGAAAGAAATACAGAAAAAGAATGAAATGATAGAGGAGATAAAGGCCAAATACCAAATGGAAATATAAAAATATGCAGTCTGGTTTTTCAGCTCCAAAGAGCACGTAGGTGGGGGTTCTTAATATAAATCAGCATAAGAAGTAACCTAACTAAGGAATGCCAGAACTCAGCTACAGGGCCTGGCAACTTTTTGCATAACAAAGACCCGCTGTAGCAAGCATCAGTTTCAAACTGCACAGAGCTGCAGACTAGAGACTGTGGGAGACAAGGTAATTTGATTTTAGTCTAGCTGGCCGAGGGGACCAAAAATAAATAAATAAGAATAAAGGCCTCTGATTTAGTAGTAGGACACCAGCAGCCTAGATAAGACAACAAGCCCAGCCTCCCTTTCAGTGATTCTACACATCACTCTGGAGGCCCTGCCTGCCCTGGGGCACTAGACTGGGCTGTAGGAACACCCCCCTCCTCCTGCAGTGCTACATACAGCACAAGGCAGGCATACCAGTAAACTCCAGAGCTCAACGGACGCCTGGCCACAGGTGCAATCTTGCCTTTGAAAGTAATCCCACACAGCATCTGTAGAACTCTACATAAAATGGGTACAGTATCCCACTACCTCGAGGAAGACTTGGAACTCCTCCAGCCTCACGGACAGGTGATCAAGCCTCAGTCATCACCTTACCTACTACTCTATTTCTTCCCTCTTCATTCACTAGCATTTCTATCCTTCCCACCGTTTTAGCAAGCATCAATTTCAAACAGCATGTGCTGCAGACTAGAGACTGTGTGAGAAAAGTTAATCTGATTTTAGTCTAGCTGGACAGGGTGATAAAAAATAAATAAACATAAAAGCCTCTGATCTAGTAGGACACTAGGTGATAAGTGGAGTCATTGAAAGGGAAGCTGATCTCTCTGTCTACAGTAATCCCCCTACCAGCTACAGAGCTCTACACCAAGGTGGGTATACCCACACACCCTTCTCAGCACTCCAATTGCAGAGGAAAACACCACAGGCCAACCGAGGTGCTCCAAGAACTTTGAAGCCTACTTAGAGATTGGCCAGGGAAGCGAGGCCCTCGTGAGCCCACAACAACCCAACCAGTGTCACATGAGAGGACTATCCAACACACATTCCAAGTATTGGAATACTGGACGACCAGGACAAGAGTGAAACCACAGAAAGATATAGTGATAGCCTGACCCCTCAATACATCTACCGGCAGGCAGTTCATAGAAGGACTTATACAAATCCCCCAAGAGAGAGCCCAGCGCTCTTTGATTCAGGAAGATGGCTCCAGGCTCCTCTAATACAACACGTAAACAGCAACCAGTTCTAACAGCTTCAACGAAAAACAGGAGAAGCAGAAGACAATGCCGGAAGAAGTCATGAACCTAACGATAGACACAGAAGAAGCAGATATTGACCTGCCAAAAAAGAAACTTTCAAAATGCCGCTTGAAGTCATAAAGGATATGAGGGAAGCAATGCAGAAAATGATGAGATGATAGAGGAGATAAAGGCAGCACACCAAAGGGAAATACAAGAGTTAAGGGATGAAATCAAGGGATTATCAACAAAATATGCCCGGGGCCAGATGGATTCACAGCAAATTCTACCAAGCATTCAGACAAGAACTGGCACCAATCCTATACAAACTCTTCCAGAACATAGAAAAAGACGGAAAACTCCCAAACTATTTCTATGAAGCTAGTATAACTCTGTGGTACATACAGTACATACAATGGAGTACTATGCATCACTAAAAAGCTGTGATGAACTGGAGGAAATAATGCTAAGAAAGAATAGAAAGGTAAATGCAAACGGGGCACAGGGAAAAAGCCACTGTAGTATACAAACACTGCAGGGGTAAGGTCCAGATAGTATGTCAGGTGCCAGACCAAATCCAGGGGTACATAGGGTAGCCAACCACAAGGGTGGGGGGGGGGAGGAAAGGGGAAAGGGAAAAAAAAGGATATGTGAAGGGGAATAGGGCACTGAACCACCCAAGGGAAGGGTATTGTTTGTGTCTCCACAGGGGAAGAGGGACCAGATTTAAAGCCAGTGCCAGACGAATGCAGCTTGTTGGCAAGGAGTGGGGAGCCAGTGGAGGGGCCTGAGGGCTCGGCCCCCATTGTGGACAACTGCCCCTCCCCCCAGAAGAATTTACTTGAGAGAATGGCACTGAAGCTGCAGCTAGGGGAAAGGGGCATGTCTGATCAGAGCAAATGGGAGCACTTAGGGGGAGGAAGAGAGAGTGGAGCACACCCTGACCCACTAGGCCTGGAGAATGATATCCCCGCTCTGAACAGCCAATGGACAGAGTGGACAATATGGCTGATCCCACCATGAGACACGCCATCCCTTGATGGCCCCGGGCTCTAAGGGGGACAACACTGGAGACTCAGTGTTGGGACTGACCAGGACTGAGCCTGAGACACCGAGGCAAACCACTAAAAGCGTGTGGCAGAGCAACTGTAGGAGCAGAGCAGAGACCCCTCAAGGGAGTACAAGGGACAGAGTCTGAGGCCAGAGCATGGTACCCCATCGGTCCTGACTGAAGCACACGCCTAGAGATTAAAAATCAGACCTTGATCTATTTACAGGTTTTTGTTTCTGTTTTAAATTTTTTTCTTTTACTTAATTTATTTTTCTATGGGTAATTGATTTCCTTTTTTGTTGCCATTGCTGCATTCTCACTTATTGCCTATCTTGCTATGGCTTGGTTTTTGATGCATATTTTTATCTCTCCAGATCTATTTAGATAAGATAGACTCGATGACCAGTTTGGAAGAGAAAACAACGGGACCAGCAGGTCCAGGGGGACATGGGAGAGGGGGAGGCGGGGGTAAGGAGGTGGTGCTGACCAACCCAAGGACAGGGGAGCAACAAGTGATCCAAAATCAGTGGCAAGGAGGGTGTGAGAGGCCTGGTAGGGATTCAGCAAGGGCAATGTAAACGAGAGAAATCACTGAAAACCAAATAAAGGCTGGGCATGATAGTGGGACAAGAGGAAAGTAAAAGGAAATAGAGGAAAGAACTAGGGGACAAAGGATATTTATAGAGGTTTTTAAGACTAGAATGTACATATGTAAATATATTTATATAAGAGTGTG
>NW_022103958.1:27163200-27270454 GCF_000313985.2 Echinops telfairi
AGGGTGCAGGGCAGCAAAAATGAAACATATAACTTTCCTCTAGTTCTTAAATGCTTCCTCCCCCCACTATCATGATCCCAATTCTACCTGACAAATCTGGCTAGGCCAGAGGATGTACATTGGTACAGATAGCAATTAGAAACACAGGGACTCCAGGACAGATGACTCCTTCAGGACCAGTGGTGAGAGGGGCAAGGAATAGAGGTTGTTGAAGGGAATGTGGGGTAGAAAGAGGGAATCGATGACAAGAATCTAAGTATTGCCTCCTCCCTGGGGAGTGGACAGCAGAGAAGAGGGCGGGGAGAGACGTCAGACAGTGCAACTTATGACAAAACTATAATAAGTTATGAATTATGAAGGGTTCATGAGGGAGGGGGAATAGGGAGAGAGGGGGGAAATGAGCAACTGATATTAAGGGCTAAAGTGCAAGGCAAATGTTTTGAGAATGATGAGGGCAACAAATGTACATATGTGCTTGACACAATGGTTGTATGTATGAGTTGTGATAAGAATTGTACGAGCCCCAAATAAAATAATTGAAAAAAAATAAAGAAGTGATTGGTTTTGCAAAAGTTAAAAAAAAAAGAAATGAGAACCACAGACCTACATCTCTAATGAACAGGGGTGCAAAAATCCTTAACAAAATTTTGCCTAATAGAATACAAAAGTATATAAAATGAATACTTTATCATGATCAAGTTGGATTCATTCTAGGGATGCAGGGATGGTTCAATATCTCAAAGTCCATCAACATTATTCTCCACATTGACAAGAAAAATGATTAGAACCACCTGATAATATCAATAGATACAGAAAAAGCATTCAACAACATCCAACACTCATTCCTGTTTAAGACACTCAGAAGATGGGAATGGAAGGAAAATTCCTTAATATAATACACGCAATATATGAAAACCCAACAGCCAATGTAGTAGTGAATGGAGAAAAGATGAAACCATTCCCAGTGAAAAAGGGGACCAGACAAGGATGCCCCTTGTCCCCTCTATTATTCAACATCGTGCTGGAAGTCCTAGCTAACAACATAAGGCAAAGGAAAGACATTAAGGTGTTCATCTGTGGAAAGAAGAGGTGAAGCTATCATTATTTGTTGATGATATGATTTCATATATTGAAAACCCCAAAAGCTCCACAAGAGGAGTGCTAGAAGCAGTGGAGGAATATGGCAGAGTGGCAGGATAGAAGAACAACAAACAGAAGTCTTTAGGAATGCTATATACACCAAACAAGGTCAAGGGAGAGGAGATCAAATAGGTGGTATCCTTCACAATAGCAAAACACAAATAGAAAGATCTAGGGATATACCTAAGCAAAACAAAACAAAAGAAAAGATTTGTAGAAGGAAAACTACTATACACTATTACAGGATACCAAAAGTGACCTCCACAAATGGAAGAATACCCCATGCTCATGAATCAGAAAACTCAATATAGTAAAGATGTCGATCCTACCCAAGGCACTATATAAATTTAATTCTGTTCCAATATAAATACCAACATCTGTGTTCAAAGAACTGAAAAAATGGACTACAAATTTCCTATGGATAGGGAAGCAGCCCAGAATTAGGAGAGAACTCCTCAAGAAGAACGACAATGTAGGAGGGTATGCTTTACCTGACTTTAGCACTTATTATACAGTCACTGTAGTTAAAACAGAGTGATTGGTATAAGGACAGATACTCAGACCAAAGGTAAAAACAGAAATTTCAAAAATAAAAATAGCAGCATACAGACAACATATCTTTGATAAGGGCCCCCAAATATCAAATGATACTCAGACACCCTGGTCAACAAATTGTGCTGGAAAAAATGGATATCTACCTGCAGAAAAACGAAGCAGGACCCTCACCTCACCCCATGCACAAGAATAAAGTCAAAGTGGATCACAGACCTCAAAATAAACCCCCATATTATTAAACCATCAATGAGGGAATTGGGACAAACCTAAGAACTCCAGCACAGAGAAAACAGTCTATCAGACATAGGCAAGAACACATATACAGAGGAGGCACAAATCGAAAAGTGTAACATTGAAATACTTGGCCAAGAGGGTAATGAGAGTCCACAGATTGGGAAAACATCTTTAGCAATTACTTATCAGACAAAGGACTTATTACTAAAATATGCAATATTCTGTTAGCCTACAAGAAAAATCAAAGAGCCCACTGAGGAAGTGGGCAAAAGACCTGCAGAGAAGTTTCACAAAGCAGAAATCTGAATGGCCAATAAACCTAAGAAAATGTTCCCAACCATCAGCCATAAGGGAAATGCTAATTAAAACAACTATAAGATACCACTTAACACCCTCAAAGATAGCCCAATTCAAAGAATCAGAATGTAACAAGTGCTGAAGAGGATGTGGTGAGATAGGAACTTCCATCCACTGCTGGTGGTCCTGTAGATATGTGCAGCCACTATGGAAATTGATCTGGTGATGCCTAAAACAGATGGAAATCAAGCTACCATATAGTCCAGCAATCCCTCTACGGGGCATATACCCAGAAGAAGTAACAAACAAACCAAGACCAGACATCTGCACTCCAATTTTCTTCCTTTTTTAATATCATTTTATTGGGGCTCATACAATTCTTATCACAATCCATACACACATCCATTGTGTCAAGCACATTTGTACATTTGTTGTCATCATCATTTTCAAAACACTTTCTTTCTACTTGAGCCCTTGGTATCAGCTTCTCATTTTTACCCCTCCCTCTCCTGCCCTCCCTTATAAACCCTTGATAATTTTAAAACTATTATTATTTTTCATGTCTTATGCTGACTGATGTTTACCTTCACCCCCTTTTTGGTTATCCAGCCCCCTGGAAGGGGGTTATAGTTAGATCATTGTGATTGGTTCCCTTTCTCTTCCCACCTTCCCCTTCCACTTCTGGTATGGCTACTCTCAATATTGGTCCTGAGGGCTCTATCTGTCCTGGATTCTCTGTGTTTCCAGCTCTTATCTGTACCCATGTACATGCTCTGGTCTAGCCAGGTTTGCAAGGTAGAATTGGGGTCATGGCAGTGTGGGGGGAGGAAGCATTAAACGACTAGAGGAAAGCTGTATGTTTCATCATTGCTATATTGCATCCTGACTGACTCGTCTCCTCCCTGTAACCCTTCTGTAAGGGGATGTCCAATTGTCTACAGATGGGCTTTGGCTCTCCACTCTGCACTCCCCCTCATTCACAGTGATATGGTTTTTTGTTCTGGGTCTTTTATCCCTGAGACCTGATCCTATCGACACCTCATGATCACACAGGCTGGTGTGCTTCTTCCATGTGGCCTTTTTTTGCTTCTCAGCCAGATGGCTGCTTGTTTATCTTCAAGTCTTTAAGACGGCAGATGCTGTATCTTTTCATAGCCGGGTACCATCAACACAAAGAGACATGTACAAAACAAGTCCACTGAGATAATCTCAAATGGGCATACCTCAAGTATGCCCATTGGTACAATGGGCATAGAGGATAAGCTACTTAGTGCATAAATTCTGGGTCAAGACCAGGCACTTTGGCAGGGGTTTGACCCAGAACAGGGATGCATATGGCAGCCAACTAAAATGGAGGGGAAAAGAGAGGGGCAAGAAAAAAAAAGAGGGTTATGGGATACAGGGCAGTAATACACCCATGGGGAGGGTATTTTTATGTCTCCACTGGAAAGGGAGAAAGGGACCAGGCCCCATCCCAGAATGCCAAGCCTTAAGGGCCATGGAGCAGTGAACTAACATAGAGGATGATGGGGCCGGGCCAAGCCAAACTATGTTGACCCCCTCGCCAGAAGAAGGCAATAGAGAGGACAGCACTGAATCCATAGCCTGGAGAGAGGGGCAGGTCTGTCCAAACCACACAGGAACAAACTAAGGGAGAGAGAGAGTGGACCTCATCATGGCCTACCAAGACCCGGGGATGACATCCCTGCTCAGAGCAGGCAATGGGCAGAAAGGACCACAGGGCTGGTCCCATCACGAGAAAGGACATTCTTCCACTGACCCATAGTGCTTTGAGGGACAGCACTGGAGACATTGTGTGGAAAGTGTGCCCAGCCTGTCTCATGCACAGCGGAGTGAAATGCAAAGGGAGTGCAACAGGCAGCGAGGGGAGCAAAGTAACCAAGTACCCAGGAATCCTGAAAATAGACTTCTGACTTGGGGGATAGGGCTTGGCACCTCATCAGACTTAATTGAAATACACACATAAGGGTCAGTAGACAGACTTGGAGCTATCTATTGTTTTTTTCCTTGTTTTTGTTTGTTTGTTTTTCTTTTGTCCTAAGTCTATCTATATAAGATAGGCAGGAAGAACAATCCCAAGCAGAAAACAATGGGACCGGCAGTTCCAGGGGGACATGGGAGAGGAGGGGATGAGGAGGGAGTGGGGAGCCAACAAACCCAGGGATAAGGGAACAATAAGAGATCTAAAATTGATGGTGAGGAGGGTGTATAATGCCTGGTGGGGTTTAATCAAGTGCAATGTATCTTAGAGGAATTACTGAAAGCCAAATGGAGGGTGAGCATGATAGTGGAATGGGAGGAAGGAGAAAGGAAATAGAGGACAGAAATAGGAGCCAAAAGCTATTTATAGAGGTATAGCTATAGGTATGTATATATGTAAATATACTAATTCATAATGAAAAGGATAGAGACCAATGTACATATATTTATTTGTTAAAGTATTAAGATAGCAGACATACTTTGGACCTCTTCTCAAGGCCAACCTTAACACAAGAACACTTTGGTCCAATAACCTGGCACTCTTTGATACTCACCTTAGCGACATGATTGCTGAAGACAAAAGGAGTGCAGAAGTAAATGTGGTGAAGAGAGCAGATGGTGCCCAGCTATCAAAAGATATAAGTCTGGGGTCTTAAAGGCTTGAAGTTAAACAAGGAGCCATCCAACAGGGAAGCATAGAAGAAGCACTCCAACCTGTGTGATCATAAGGTGTCACAGAGATCAGGTATGAGGTTTCAAAAGATCCAAAACAAAAAACTATATTGATGGAAACAAGGGTGTTTGGAATAGAGATCCAGAGCCCATATATAGACAACTGGATATCCCCCCACAGAAGGGTTATAAGGAAGGGATGATTTAACCTGTGTGCAGTATAGCACTGACAAAACACACATTATTACTCTAGTTCCTGAATGCTTCCTCTCCCCCATCACCATGACTCTGTTCTACATTACAAATCTGGCTAGACAGGGGAACACACATTAGTTTAGATAAGAGCTCTTGACATATGAAATTCAGGACAGATCAACCCCTCAGCAATGGTAGTGGGAACAGTGATATCATGAGGAGAGGGGGACAGTCGAGGAGGGGAAGGGGGAGATAGGGGGAACCCATTACAAGGTTGGATATATAGGCACCCCCTCCCCCACTGAAGGGGATGAATAACAGAAATATGGGTGAAGGGAGATAATGGACAGTGTAAGATACAAAATAATAATAACAATATATAATTGATCAAGGATTCACAACGGGGGGTGGTAAAAAGAGGAGCTTACATGAAGGGCTGAAGTAGAAATGTTTTGGAAATAATGGTGGCAGTAACATAATCTCCTGTCAATTTGTGAAGGGGTGGTGTCTAGCCTGCCAATCCGGCCATATCCAATGAGGCCTGTGTGGGCATGGACTTCTTCTGAGGATTCTGGGAACTCCTGTATTCCTCCCTGGAGGCAGGAGACACTCTCTGCTTTGTCTTCCTGCTGACAAGAAACACGGAGCTCCACTGATAGAGCTGGAAGCCTGGAGCTCGAGGAGCCACGTGGAGACCCCTGCCAGCACCGAGATGCTTCTACCACCACTGGATCCACAATACTTTCCACCCGCTGGCCTGTGATCTTCCTGCATTTTGCATCATTGAATATGTCGTGTGAATCTGAAGAGGGATTTACAGACTGCTATTGGATGTGTGGGCTAATATCAAATTTATGGATTAATCTGGACTGAGTTGGGATGTTTTCTCAATATACAATTGCTGTTTTATATGAAGTCTTTCTTATACACATGAGTGTCTATGAATTTGTTTCTCTAGTCAACTGGACTAACACAATGATGATGACAACATATGTACAAATATGCATCATACAATTGATGTACGGAATATTATAAGAACTGTAAGAGCCCCCAAAAAGACAAAAGAAAATATTTTGCCAAATTTAAAATACCATGTCTTAATGCTGTCGTGAACTAAGAAATGATCCTGTATTATCTACACATAAATTCTCATGTACTTTGAAAATTGTATAATATTGTATAATTAAATTAAAACTATGCAACATTATACATGAACTTGTTGATTCAAGCCATTTTTACAGAAAATGAAAATATAGAGATTACTCCTCATGGTCTTTTATTTTAGTATGTAAATTTTAATAGATTTTTGAAAATTACTTAGTACTTGGTTCTTTATAGAAGTAATGGGGAGCTAAATGAGATAAAAGTAGCTTAAGTTATATATTTTTAGATGTGCATACATTTCCAATTTTCAGTAATTAAATTCAAATATGTTAGTGCTTAGATTTAGATAAATCAACTGAATTATCCAATTAAAATATAATGATTATTAGAAATGTTAAAAATGCTATGCTGTTTAAAGGAAGCATAAATAAATCATAAGGCTAAAGACAGGCTGTAAGAGAAATGATACCAAATTATTGGTATATATATATACCAATTATATATATATAATCAAGGGGAATTTGGCACAGCTACATTAATAGCCAATAAAGTAGACATTCTTAAGTCATTGTTATGGATAATTATATTGAAATCATTGTGCTCCCAGGAAGTTACAACAATTCCAAGTGATTTTCTCTAAATTTGTAAATGTAACTGCAGGAAGGCTCTGTTGGAGAGGAGTGCAATACACTGTGTCCACTCTGGATTTTATCCACGCACCTTTGCAATTACTAACTTCCTGACCTTGATCAATCTGTTTGTTTTTTAACCTGTAAAATGAGGACAGTAACCCTTATTTTTACCAAAGGCTCATGATAATTATAGCCATAAGTGAAACCATGTATGATGTAGGCAACTGATTTTAAGAACTGAAAATTTGAGAAACGCTTTTTGGTGATTCATAGTAAAAGGGAGATCAAGACAGACTCCTGGGCTCTCGACTCTACTCTTGCCATTCCAGTGGACTTGCTTGGTCAGTACACAATCCTACTACACCAAGTCAGCTGATCTGTTAAAGTAGCCTCGGGCTACTCATTTATCATGTGGTAAAAACATGTGGATATAAAGACATCACAATCCACAGCCATCTGCCTTGCCTTAATTTGCCTTAGGAAAAGGTTTCCCGGTCTCTGACATCAGCCACTGATTCTCCAGGCTGAGGGAGCTGTGTGAGCTACGTTAATACGAGGTCCCCAATGTCATATTTTTGGAGTCCCAAAGCAGCACTTCATCGTAGCAGTACTTCAAACTTATTGTGCTGTTAGTTTTGATTGCTCATACTTAAGAATTATTTTATTATTTCTAAAGTTGACTTTCCTGATTTGTGTGTGATATGATATTCATTCTATGATAAAGGTAGAGGTATACAGCTATATATGTATACTCTATGATTAAGGTAGAGGAAGAGGTGTGATATGAACTCTATGATAAAAGTGGAGGTATACAGCTTCCAAGACATCTCTTCATTAGAGAATTTTCTCTTTTTTTGGAAGCTTGTCTCTTCCACAATGTCAATTATATTAGGGTTATATTTAAGTATTTTCTCATGACAATTTTTTTGACAAGTTATCTAAGATTCCTCCAATTCAAATATAGATTTTCAAATTCAAATCTCAGCAAACAGATTTATTATTTTCAGAAATAATATTTTAAAGAAGTTAAGAAATAAAAACTAATCAATAAAATTTAATGGTTAAAAAATGAACAAAATAATGAGAAGGTATTCTCTTTAATTTTTAATCTTTTCCTTCATTTGCTGCTCTTGATGCATGCCATCACAGTGATGCTTTGCTGAACCAAATCCTAAGATTCTCTTCATGCTAATTATGAACTCAGTTCATATTAGTATAAAGTGACTACTACTTCTAATCAGAAAATCATGAATAGCACAAAGACACTTCAATTATCTCATAAAAGGCAACTTCAACTAACTTTAATTGTTTAAAATCAATAACCTGAATAAATAATACAAAACTTAAAAACATTAGTAGACAACAATTAATGCATCTTTTTGCATATGATCTTTTGTTGAGATCCAGTTTCAAAGTCAGTCCCAGCTGGAGCAGTCAAAGTTGGTTAATTACTGAGCCCAGAAGGTTACAGGGCATAAAAGTGACTGTCAGAACTTGGCAGCATTTTAGTATAGTTTCAATAATATAATGAATTCCATTTACATGTGATTTCTGTAATTTGTTGCTAACATTATGAAGAAATTAACCTTGGAAATATCAAACATAAAAACAAATTTAGTCATTGTTTGACAAGCCAGAAAAAGCTTCCAAAATATTTCAAGGCCACAGTATAGAATTTGGCATTTTAAAAATTCATTAAATCAATGGAAATGGAATATATTCGTGGATAAAACAATATAAATCATATTCCTGTTGTAAATCTGTATATTGGATTTTCCTAAAGGAGGCTTATTTATTTCTTATTCTTTTTTAAAATGCCCTTTTCCACTCACTCCTTGTAACAGTCAAAGAATTTCTTTTTATGTAAAATTTTTTTCTTGACTTCTTATAGTAGCAGTCTTATACTTTTGTGACTGGCTTATTTTACTTAGCATAACATCCTCTAGGTTCATCCAAGTTATTAGGTATTTCACAAATTCATTGTTATTCTTTAACCCCAAATAGCATTCCATTGTGCGTATCATCTCACTGTTTATCTATTCTTCCATTGCTAGGTATTTAGGTTTTGGTTTTTGTAAACAATGCTATGATGAACATGGATATGCATATGTCTCTATGTTTCACAACAGTCTTGTAGGTACTTGTAATAGTCTGGGTACTTTAGAGAAGAAAATCCACAGAAATTCATGTATTAGAGAGAGTTTTATATAAAGGTTAAGGGTGCATCAAGAAAACATCCCAACCCAGTGCTGCCCAACCCACAAGTCCAACATTAACCCATATGTCCAACACCAATCCACAAAGTCCTCCTCCATCTCACAAGACAGAGGTAATGATGCCAACTGCAGGAGGAAAGCTGAATCAGTGAATGTGTAAGCATCTCAGCGCTGACAGGGGTCTCCACACGGGTGCTCCAGCACCCAGGGCTGCATCGGGGTAGGTCCATGTGGCTTCTCCTTGGGGATGTCTTGCAGGAAGTCAGCCTTGCAAGCTGAAGCAGGGAACTGCTAAGGCAGCTGCACCCTGGTGCAACCATCACAAAGCAAGAGACCTGAGAACTTGAAGGGTGAGGCCCACCGAGCCATTTATCCTTTCGCCCTTCAATTAATCCCACATGTGTTTATCAGCCAGGTTGGCACAATAAACTAACTCAGTATTGTTTCACAACAGTAAGTACTATAGGTAATAGGCCTAGTATTAGGATTGCTGAATCATAGGGCATTTCCATTTCTGAAAGGAAGTGCCATTCCATTTTATACAGTGGTGGTACCATGTTGCAATCACCCCAATATCACATGAGGTATCGGTCCCTTTGCACCATTGTCAACATTTGTTTCATATTTTTTCCCTAAATTTGAACATTGCTACTAATGCTGGAGATAATGCTAATTTTCAACTCCCTAATGGCTAATGATTGTGAGCACTTTATAAAAATCTTTATTAGCTACCTTATGTGCCTTCTTTAACTAAGTGCCCAAGACTTCTGCCAATTTCTTCAATTAGAATGACTTTTTTTTTAAGGGGTTGAAATTTTCTGTGAAATTTAGAGATTAATCTCTGGTTGGATACATCACTGACCCAATTTCCCCAGTCCTTAAGATTGCTTTTTAATCCATTGGTAAAATATTCTGATGCCTATAAGGGTCTAATATTTAGGAAGTCCCAGTCATCTAGTTTATCTTGTTGTTCGTTTGTTTTCAGATATGTTTGATAGTATGTTCTTGCATTAGGACTCCTATGCCTGGCATTAGGACCCCTATGTTTGTTCTTTGATGGACAATTTAGTTAAAGTTTATTGTGCCAACTGGGCCGATAAACACATGTGGATTTAATTGAAGGGCGGAGAGATAAATGGCTTGGTGAGCCTCGCCATTCGAGTTCTCGGATTTCTTGCTTTTTGATGGTCAGACCAGGGTGCAGCTGTCTTAGCCAGTTCCCTGCTTCGGCTGGCACGGCTCACTTCCTGCAAGACATCTCCAAGGAGAAGCCACATGGACCTACCCCGATGCAGCCCTGGGTGCTGGAGAAGCTGTGTGGAGACCCCTGCCAGCGCTGAGATGCTTACACGTTCATTGATTCGGCTTTCCTCCTGCGGTCAGCATCATTGCATGTGTTTTATGAGATGGAGGAGGACTTTGTGGATTGGTGTCAGACATATGCGTTAATGTTGGACTTGTGGGCTTGGGCAGCACTGGGTTGGGGTGTTTTCTTGGGCAGCACTGGGTTGGGGTGTTTTCTTGGGAAGCAATGGGTTGGGGTGTTTCTTAACCTTTATATAAAACTCTCTCTTATACATGAGTTTCTGTGGATTTGTTTCTCTAAAGTATCCAGACTTACACAATGGTCTTTATTGGTTTAGGTTTTACATTTAAATATTTGATCCATAGTAAATTTATTTTTGTTTTTGCTGGGATATAGGGGTCTGATTTTTTTTTCTTGCATATAAATGTCAAGTTGTGTCAGAGTATGTTTTGTAAAACAATCTTTTCCTCAATTAATGAGTTTAGGGCCTTTGTCAAAGATAAAATGTC
This sequence comes from Echinops telfairi, assembly GCF_000313985.2. Lineage (NCBI taxonomy): Eukaryota > Metazoa > Chordata > Mammalia > Afrosoricida > Tenrecidae > Echinops > Echinops telfairi. Next base: position 27,174,062 of record NW_022103958.1, read on the forward strand.
CCTAGTTATAGGGATTTGTTTTCAGTTCTCTATTCTGTTCCATTGATCTATGTGTCTGTTATCATAACAGTATGAGGCTATTTTAACTACCATGATGTGCAGAAGGTTTTGAGATCTGTAATCAAGATTCCGTCTACATTCTTCTTTAGTTTCTATTTACATTTCTCTCAGTTCCTAATTATTTTGTCTTAAATTCCATATTTGTACATAGTACCATATGATAAGCATATTATTAGCAGATTTCAACAACATTTCAACTCTTTAAATTATTATTCTGTTAATTCTAAGAGCATATAGAATAGCCTTCACCAGAATCTCATGATTCTGCATTGTTATTTTCTCATTCTACTTGCCACAGATTTTGCATGGGTTCTGTTGGGTCACATTTAATTGTTCAATTACATGGTAGAACTGATAGGACTGCTTTTTAAAACATATTAGATGTACTACAGTGCAATGCTCAGTTCCATGCTGGACTCAAAATCGAGCCTCTTATTTCACACTGCATATGGGTGGGGAAATCACTCTGATATCGATTGTAACACAGAGAACTCACATGTCTAAGATGGATTATGCTTAATTCTTGGTAAGAGAAGTAAAAAGCACTATTATGTCAATAATTTTAATGGAATTATATCCTGGAATGCCCGTCATCTTAAGCCCCCCAAATTCTCATGGAAATGGCAGGAACTAATTATTTGTAGGGTGTATTTGCTATCATCTAAGGAGCCTTGGTGATTCAGTAGTTTAGCAGTGAAGTTAAAGGTTGGCAGTTTGAACCCACCAGTCGCTCCATGGTAAAAAGATGTGGTAATCTACTTCTGTAAAGATTTATAGTAAAAAAAAAAAGTTGTAGTCTTGGAAACCTGATAGTATCTGGATAGAACGGAGTGGAAATGCCTATGAGTCAGATCTGACAGAAAGTAGTGGGTTTGGCCTTGGATCTCCCTTATCCTCTAGAATATTTCTTAACAATTCAGCCATATAAACACAATGGTGTGGATTTAATGTATTAATATGATATTAATATGTTTTGCAGGAAATCAAAGTTTTCCAGAATTCTTCAAATTACTTTATGATGGAGATGGAGAGAGATATCAGAGCAAAGGGAAAACTAAATGTGCAGGTGGAACCAAACCAGCAGGAGCTTCCAGTAGACTCCCTGTCTCTGGACCCAAAGAGCCAGGCCAGAGCCATGAAGTGGCACAACAACAAAGGGAGGGGAGGATAGAACAATCCATTGGGAGGTTTAATAAGTTGTTTAAAGTGGTGGTGGCAAAAATTATGATCTTATATTCAAACCTCCACATAATTCACTATAAAAAGTAAGTTAAAATGTAAAGAAAAAAGGCTTTGAAGGAAATATAAAAATCAAGTTTGAAAGAAGACACTGTGAATTTGGGAAATAAATTTATTTCGGCCATATCTGGAAGGTAAATCTTTGATGTGATGTGGTGAAAAAAAAGTCAAATTGTTCACTTAAGATTAGTAAAGACTGACAAGTAAACTTATTCCAGAGTGTTACATTGTGCTCCTGCAGAAAGTGAACATGCATTAAGAGGTAGCTCTATGAACAAAGCAAGGTCATACAGCATGGTTTACATTCAGGAAACACGTGCATAAAGGTTCTATCTTCTCCCCATACTTGTTCAATTGGACTGCTTAGTGAATAAAAAGAGAAGCTGGATTACATGAAGAATGTGGTATCTGGATTGGTGGAAGACAATTTGCAAACTGTGATATGCAGTTAACACAACCCTGCTGGCTGAAAGGGAAGAGGACCCGAAGCACTTGCTGATGGAGATGAAGGATTTCAACATTCAGTATGGATTACAACTCAGTGTAAACAAGACCCAAATCCTCACAGCTGAACAAATAGGTAACATTATGATAAATGAAGAAAAGATTGAAGTTGTCAAGGATTTTATCTTGCATGGATCTAACATCAATGATCCTGGGAGTAGCCATCATCAAAGGAAGCTTTGCATTGGGTAAATTTGCTGTACAAGATCTCTTTAAAGTGTTGCAAAGCACAGATATTACCTGACCTAAGGCATCTATATTTTCAATCGTTTCACATATAGGTGAAAGTTGGACATTGAAGAAGGAAGACAAAATATAAGTGAAACAATGTATCTGAATGATACTGTTGTGAAGAATATTGAAAGTGCCACAGACTTCCAAAAAATAAACAAATCTTCCTGGAAGAAGTTTACCCGGAATGCTCCTTAGAGTTAGGGATAAAAAGACTCTGTCTAACATATTTTAAACATGTCAGCAGAGTCCAATCCCTGGAGAAGGACATCATGCTTGCTTAGGTAGTGGGACAGAGAAAAAGAGAATACCTTCAACAAGCTGGATTAACACAGTGGCTGCACCCACGAGTTCAAATTTAAGAACAATGGTGAGAATAGCACGGCCTGGGAAGTGTTTCTTCTGTTACACACAGTGTCGCTATGAGTCGGAACCACTTGGATGGCATCTCACAACAACAAAAAGCTTATATTCATTTGGCTTATTGGAGGTAATTAGACATTGGCTATGGTTTAGCTTGAGTTGTTCTATATTTATTTTAAAATATGCATCTGGTTTCTCTAAGGATTTACTAATGAATTAAATGTAGATGTTATCGAGCCACCATGTTTGCAGCATTTAAATGTTTAACAAAATAATAATCTCTGTCTCACTCCGAGATGTCTAACTTTGGATCTTATTTTTCATGTTGCTTGGGGAAGGAAGATTGTTTCAGCGACTTCTCTTTAGCCTCTTCCGTGACAGTAGTTCTTAGCCCACAAATAGATAATTTGATGTAAAGGATTCACTACTAACCAAATAGCTAAATATCTTTGTATATTGATGAATCAGAGAAATGACCATAGACTCAACAATCTCCATTCTTTTGACTGGAGTTAACAGCCTGCCAAATCACCTGTCAATTCTGAAGGTTCTTCGTGGCATGCACGCTGACCTGTCAACCTTGGATTAAGATGCTTCTAAAGCTACAAGCCTGATTTAATGACCCTGTGTTCATTCCCCTCCGCATCCACATGTGTACCATCTTCCTGCCAATCTTGAGTTCATCAGCCCCACAGTTACATGCCTCGAGAAACCTCCAGTCTAACATCTCACTCATGGACTTGGAACCTGCACAGACTTGAATTTGCCTGTTTCCTCAACTGTGCAAGCCATTTTCCTGATAAGTCACTTGCTTTGCTTCTTTAGAGACACAAAAAAACATCCAGAATGCAGCTAACTGATGTGTCCTTACATCGCTTTGAGGAAGAGCCAGGGATGTGCTATGGTGTAAATTTGCTATGGTATTGCAAGTTTTGCCTCCTTGATTTCCAGCCACGTATTTTATCATTGGGTTCTGAGTCTAAAAGCTGGCTAACGCCTGGAAACTGGAAAAGGGATATGGAGAGATTTTAACACTCTTGGGCCACCAGTCAATAATCCTTGTTTTTATTCTTGGTACAATCTGAATAATGGCCTTGACGTCTGCCCATTTGTTTTCCCTTCAGAACGCTGAGTTCAATGAACTTACTCCATGATTCTCTGCCAGTCAGTTTTTTTGGCTACTACTCTAAGGTGTCCATTGTAATTGTAATGATTGAAATAATTTGGAACCTGCGTTCATAAGCAGCAACTGGACTTGATCTAATATGGTGGGAGCAAGTGTACCTTCCCCGTTGTTATCAGTGAGGTCAGTTGTGTAAGTACATCTTATGCCATGACCTCTAGTCTACTGAAAAAGCCAGTCTTTGGTCTACTCAGCATATGCTTTATAACAATCCATCAGGTATACCCACATTATTTCAAACTTTAAAAATTAAACTTTTATAGCACCTCAAGAAGAGTTCTGGTTCTCTGGAGCAAAATATAATTGACCAGGTCTTGGAAATGTATATAAATCATTCATAATTCTCATGGGAAACTTCTCTAAAACATTACATGCATTTCACCAAACTGCTGGTTAGCAAGTGGGCAAAGATAGGGGAGAAATAATGCTATTGTTATGAATTTTATATTATATGCCAGAAAAATCTAATCCTTTACAGAGAGAAGTGACTTTCAAGTTTTACTAAAGCGTTGGAAAATTGATTAGAATACTGATGGTTTTGCCTTATATTTATATTTACGTACTAGAAGATTTTAAGAGAAACCTTGTTTATCTGGTGAAAGAGTTCAGGCATAAACAAATAAAAAAGAAAACTCTGTCTTCCCCTTTCTATCTTAGACATTGGAGAATTCAGACCAAGCTCTGTGCCTCAAGAAAGGTGTTCAGCAAACTAAGGAATATGCACCTAGACAGACTGCCTTTGGGAATTTTGGAAGATTATATGAAGAATTTCTTAGTAATTTAACAAAGTCTAAAACCTAAGTAATTATCATATAAGATTTTATAGAAAATGCAATCTAATGATTGTTTTTTAAACAGGAGCCAAATAATAAATTCTGAGTTAAGGAAGGAAAGAAAATACATTTGTCTAATATGTGGTTCATAATTAAGTACAGAAGAAAGATAGAGGCAGGGTGGGGGTGGGGGCAGACAACATTGCAATTAAATTTCACCTTTAAAAAAATCATTTTATTGGGGGCTTGTACAACTCTTATCACCATCCATACATCCATACATCCATTGTGTCAAGCACATTTGTACATTTGTTGCCACCATCATTCTCAGAACATTTGCTTTCTACTTGATCCTTTGGTATCAGCTCCTCATTTTTTTTCCCTCCTTCCCTGCCACCCCCTCCCTCATGAACCCTTGATAATTTATAAATTATTATTATTTTGTCATGACTTACACTGTCCACCATCTCCCTTCACCCACTTTTCTGTTGTATGTCCCCCAGGGAGTGGATTATATGTAGATTATTGTGATCCGTTCCCACTTTCTACCCCACCTTCCTTCGACCCTCCCAGTATTGCCACTCTCAGCCCTGGTCCTGAGGGGTTCATCTGTCCTGGGTTCTCTATATTCCCAGTTACTATCTATACCAGTGTACATCCTCTGGTCCAGCCAGATTTGTAAAGTAGAATTTGGATCATGATAGTGGGGGAGGAAGCATTAAAGAGCTAGAGGAAATTTGTATGTTTCGTCGTTGCTACAATGCACCCAGACTGGCTCGTCTCCTCCCTGTAACCCTTCTGTAAGGGGATGTTCAGTTGCCTACAGATGGGCTTTGGGTCTCCACTCTATACTCCCCCCTCATTCATAATCGTATGATTTTTTGTTCTTTGATGCCTGGTACCTAATCCCTTGGACACCTTGTGATCACGCAGGCTGGTGTGCTTCTTCCATGTGGGCTTTGTTGCTTCTCAGCTAGATGGCCGCTTATTTATCTTCAAGCCTTTAAGACCCCAGATGCTATATCTTTTGATAGCTGGGCACCATCAGCTTTCTTCACCACATTTGCTTATGCACTCGTTTTGTCTTCAGTGATGCTGTCGGGAAGGTGAGCATCATGGAATGTCCATTTAAAAGAACAAAGTGTTCTTGCATTGAGGGAATACTTGAGTGGAGGCCCAATGTCCATCTGCTACCTTAATACTAAACTTATAAATGTATGCACATAGATCTATTTCCCCTTCATCATATATGATATTTACATATGTACATGCCTGTATTTAGACCTCTATAAATGCCCTTTGCCTCCTAGTCCTTTCCCCTATTTCCTTTTAATTTCCTCTTGTCCCACTATCATGCTCAGCCTTCATGTGGGTTTCAGTAATTCCTCTCACTTACATTTCCCTTGATAAAGCCCTACCAGGCCTCCGATACCCTCATCACCACTGATTTTTTAAATTTATTTCCTTGTCCCTGGGTTTGTTAACACCCACTTCCTTTCCCCTATTTCCCCTTCTCACATGTTACCCCAGCTCTGAACCATGGGTCCTGTTGTTTTCTCCTCCAGACTGTTTATCCCACCTATCTTATTTAGATAGACCTATAGAGATAATAACATGCACAAAAACAAGACAGAACAAAGCAGAACAACAACAACAAACCAATGACCAAAAAAAAAAAAAAAAAGCCTGTAAATAGTTCCAGGTCTGTTTGTTGACTTTTAGGAGTGTTTTGTCTTGCTAAGTGACTGGCAGCCACTGGGAAGGCAGCAAAAAGTAGCAGACATAGTCATGTAGTCATGCTTCATCAATCACTACTAAACACACACACATTGCATGTATTATCATTAAAACCAGAGAAATTGAGAGTTATTCAAGCCTGAATACTTTATTTTGTGTTCATGTAGTATGATGAGATAATAGTCCATAAGAGACAAAAATATACTGAATATCTACCATGAACTCTTGGTAAAATTCTGTACTAGGTAAAATCCTGTATACTCCAAATATATTTATTTGTCACATTAGAAGAAAGTTATAAGGTCCATAAAAGAAAACCAAAGTCAAGCTGGTGCCTTCTAAAGTAAATATAATATCATTTAAATTGCTGGTGAAAACACCTCCATTGAAGATTCCAGTTGTGAAAAGTATACTTTTATCACAAACTAGTTGTCAATTGCTTTTATATGTTAGAAAAATAATTTCTTCCGAAACTAAATATCTAGTAGTTCCCATAAAGATAAAAAAATACACACATAATATTAAAAGTCTCAAACGCTATTGTTAGGCCACAATAATTGTTTTTAGAATAGGAAACTCTTAAAGATGTGCTATATAATAAAAACGAATTTTCAAACAACAAATTCCTATCATATAGGCACTCACTGGGACATGCATTAAAAAAATCAAATACACTCTAAATTTAAATTCATTTAAGGTACTATTCTTATGCTCCCCTAATATTCAGTGATAAAATTAAATTAATTGTGGCTTGGCATTGTGTTGTTGTTAAAGTCAAAATAAATGGCTACAAAATAACAGATTCCTTATTAAAGAAAAATATCAAAATGCAGATTAATTTTTTTCTTGGCATGTCTTCAATCTAGGTCTATACACTAAATTGGAGAAAGCGGTGTTTCTATGCATCTAACCCTACGCACATAAGCCTGTACTGAAAAATTCTGTGTCCTTTGATTTACAGTACGCCAAAATCACAGCATTATTATCCTCAAGAGACTCAAATCATGTTTATTTAAACTCTTCTTTGAGTTCTGGAAACAAACAAGCAAACAAAAATGTCTAAAAAGGCACTCTCAGGAGTGTAGGGTAGATGAGATAAAGTTTCCCAGGGAATTTATTATAGAGCTACTATACCCTGCTACTATCAAGGAATGAGCAAGTACATTTTTGTGATGAGAAAAATACTTTTCTTGTTGCAAGTTCCCTGGGATTTTACTGCCTAAATGTACTTTCCAACAGTCTTAAAACTTCACAGTAAACCCCTGTGATCATCACAGGTGCTATGCAGAAATCTACCAAGATTAGGTTTTGGAATCACAAAGAACAGCTGTCAGAGCCTTCTGAGATAATCTCTCTACCTTGCATTTAATTGACCAAGCAGATTCCATCAGCAGGCCCTGGTTTGATTGGCTCTTTCTTTCGAAGGTGCTCTAGCAAAACCAGCACGGAAAAGTTATTGAGAGAACTGATCTGGAGACATTCAATGATCCCAGTGACATGTTTAAACATGTGCATGTATCAACTAAACCCTAGTAGGGAAAAAATATGTATATATAATATTTATATATTTATACTTGTACAGTATGTTACGTTTGCATCTTCAGGGAACGATCAATACAAACCTTCAGCAAATTAAGACATGATCTAGGAGATTCAAAATGCCATATTAAAATTAACTATTAAACAAACTGAAATCAGCATGAAATGACATTCATTTACCTTTTTATATTTTATATGCTTCAAATGTACCAATTTATCTGATTAATTTAATGTTAAAAAACAGATTGTTGCTATATAAAGTAACTAATATCCACTAGCTTTTCACCTCTAAATTTGTTGCATAATGATCAAGGGTGAACTATATTTGTTGAGTGCAGTGATGAACCTTCAGGATCTTAAAGATGCTCTTCATTGCAGGCACAAGAGAAGAGGGAATTGGCCCATTTTGGGAGCCCTTCCCAGGAAGGAAACTAAAAAGATAAGCTGTCTTTGAAGGAAAAGTGGAAAGGGAAATCCCAGGAACATTGGAAATGGGGCATGCTGGAGATCTCTGTCTGAAATGACAGACTCAGACCAGAGTCTGAGACAAGGACGCTATATACGAGACAGAACCTTTGAGGCAGAGCAGTAAACTGGCTTTCTGGTCCCTGGAGGCAGAAGCCAAAGTACCATGTGGCTGAGAACTGAAGAGAGTTTCGACTACTGGCTGGGGTGTAGAGTTGTGGAACTTATCTTTATGGTTTACTAATGTGGGCTTGTGGTAATGCATTCATTCTTTTAATAAATACTCTTAATTTTGAATATTGTCTGTGAGTTCTATGTGGCCACTTTAGTAAATTATCAAATCCAGCAGAGAAGTGGAGTGCCAGGAGGAAGTCTTGGTGTCAATCAAAATAGGTAAAGACCGATGGAGGTCAGCTTTATTTTGTGGCAATAGAGAGGCCAGAGGAGGTCAGATATGACTCCTCTACTCTATTTACTACAGTCACAATAAATAAAAATAAAACAAGCAACATAAGGAAATGAGTATTTAACAGGATGTTTAGGGGGGGAAAGGAAAAATAAATACCAGGAACAAATGCTAAAAAATGAGAAAAATCTAATACAATGGTGAAAATTGTACCTGGTTAAGAATGAAAAGCTAGAAAGTACTGTAATTCAAGATGATAATAGTGAATGAAGATACCATACGAACATTTTTTGGAAGATATACAGCCAGAATATTCCTGAGCAGCAAGGATGGTGAGATAAACTATATCCAGCCCTGTAAAGGAGGGTGCAGGTCAACAAACATTGGATTGAGCCAGTGTCTGCAACACTGTGTTCAAACACAATGACACAAGTGTGCATGGGTCAGGATCAGGGATACCCTGACTAAGAATTTACAGCATGGAATCTAACAACAATCAAGATACATCTAGACTGGTGGGCTAAAACAGATCTCTTGGTAGGAGAAGCTGCCATTTGAACAGGTTTTTTAACACCGTGTAGGGTAACAGTGCTTTTTGAAAAGGATCACTATACAGAGGGTAAAAAAATGGCCTGCCTTTAAAACTGGACATCCCCTTACAGAAGGGTCATGGGGAGGAGACGAGACAGTCAGGGTGCAATATAGCAATGATGAAACATACAACTTTCCTCTAGTTCCTAAATGATTCCTCCCCCCCACTATCATGATCCCAATTCTACCTTACAAGTCTGGCTAGACTAGAGGGTGTACACTGGTACAGATAGGAACTGGAAACACAGGGAATCCAGGGTGGATGATCCCTTCAGGACCAGTGGTGAGAGTGGCGATACCGGGAGGATGGAGGGAGGGTGGAGTAGAAAGGGGGAAAAGGGGAACCGGTCAGAGGATATACATACAACCTCTTTCCTGTGGGGTGGACAACAGAAAAGTGGGTGAAGGGAGACGTCAGACAGTGTAAGATATGACAAAACTATAATTTATACATTATCAAGGGCTTATGAGGGAGGGGGAGGGGGGGAGGAGAAAATGAGGAGCTGACGCCAAGGGCTTAAGTGGAGAGCAAATGCTTTGAGAATGATGAGAGCCACAAATGTACAAATGTGGTTTATACAATTGATGTATGTATGGATTGTGATAAGAGTTGTATGAGCCCCCCAATAACATGATTTTAAAAATTGGCCTTTAAATAATGCTCCATTAGAGATAACTGTAATAACTCAGGAGTACACTTGAGCAACTGCTTCAGAATCTACCTTGGGTGATGCACCTTTTTAGGTGCTATGCCAACTATGCCAGGTTTATTTAACTCAAATATCCAGGAACGAGAGCAACAGCTGTGCATTTTTACTTAGAACCCATATATTCTCTTGGGTATTAGAATATAAGCACCATGGTATATAGCAATTATTTAATATTACTATACATAAGAACCACATGGAAAAATGTTGATTGACGTGCCTCATCTCCAAAGATTTTTATTTTGCATATTGGGGAGGGCTTTCAAAAAAGTTGCCCTCATATTGATGCTAATTCTCAGTATATCACAAGTGAGAATTACTGGTTTAGAAAACTAGCTTTATAGATTCTCCCTGCTTCCCAGCATCAGATGCCAGATCGGTGCCTCGTTTGTATTTCGCAGGCTAATCACAGTTTTGGTCTCCTCAGAACAACAAAAAATCTTGAACAGCCAAAAATTGACTTGGTCTATACATTTTATTTTGCTCTAATACCTACTAAAGATGAGTCTTAGAATGGTATTTTCTGGTTCAAAAAGTATAAAAGCAATGAAACAAGTTGTTTGTTGGACAAGAGATGTTTTCTGAAGGAGATTTAAATGGAAAAATTCTCAAGCAGAACCAGGTCCTTAACACTCTCTTCTTTATTTACATCACAGATCATCCTTTTCAACTCTCTCCCTTTGAATTTCCCTCCCACCAACACACACTCATTCTCATCAGTAATATTAGAAACAATCTATTTTATTTTTCCCTTTATGGTGCTTCAATAAGGAGCACCAATATTTGACATAGCTGGCATAGCTGAGAAGAGGTGAACTTTTAAAGGGAATATAAAAGTATGCCTTAAGGTTAGAAAACGACGAAAATAGAAGTGCACGCATAATTTTGGTTTGATCCTTAGAGTCTGGCACTACAGCAGTTAATCCTTTTGTTTCTGATGCTTGCAGCCCTAAATGTGTAAAAATCGCTTCATGAATATAAACAAGGCTACACAAATGAATTTTCAAGCAATTCCATTGCATGGAAACTAGTAATTAAAAAATATTTTTGTATGTTGTATTCATTTTTAATCACCATTATTTTTTGTTTTCTTCCTTCTTCAATCCAAAATACTTATCATGACCTATTGCTAGCCTCTTAGATTTCCTCACTAGATAGGGTCATTGCATTAAAAAAAAGTTGAAAAAACACTTGAAAACTTGCATTAGTAATCTCTCCCAAAGAATAAAATATTCTTGGTAACAGAGATGGATGACAGCAGTATTATTTAAACTACAAGAATTTAATATTTTATAAAGGTAAAAGAGGGAGAATGGGTAGGAAAGAGGGAACTGATTACATGGAACTGTGTGTGACCTCCTCCCTGGGGGACAGACAACCGAAAAGTGGGTGAAGGGAGACGTCGGACAGGGCAAGATATGACAAAATACCCATTTATAAACTATCAAGGGCTCATGAGGGAGGGGGGAGCGGAGGGGAAAAATGAGGACCTAATGTCAGGGGTTTAAATGGAGAGAAAATGTTTTGAGAAACGATGTACAAATGCGCTTTACACAATTGATGTGTGTATGGATTGGGATAACAGTTGTATGAGCCCCTAATAAAATGTTAAAAAAACACACAAAACAAAACAAAACAAAAGGTAACCTTCAACTTGTACTGAGGCAAATATCCCTGTTCTTTGACTGCAGTTTTAGGCAAGAATTGGCAAGAGAACAAAATGCCGTGCACATTGCCATAAGGTTTTCTGTATACAGAGATCATCTGCTTCAATTCAAGGCAGATGAGGTAAGTTCACTTTTGTTTTGCCTTGCTTTGTAAATGATAGTCTCTAAGTGTAGATTCACATATAAAGTGTAGCTTTTTCTTTTTTCGGTGACTATGGAGGCAAAATTAATAACAAGGCATGACAAAAGTGTCCCGAGGAAAATCACTCACTGTACTGGGCAAGGTAATGAGGAAAAACACTATCAAAGCTAGTTGCAGTGATGGCTACAGGCTAATTCAAGGTCCAATACTCCTCCAGGGCAGAATTACACATTGTTTCTCATCGCTTCCAAATCATTAATTTATAAACCAGGACACCGAGTTTAAGCTTGACTCCTAGCAAAAACATGCAGAAGCAAAGCAGCAGAAATTATTTCTATAATTTAGAATTTTCTGAGTTTTTAAATCACTATTGCTTATGGTGCAATTAAAAAGAAAAAGGGAAATAAAATATCACATATTTTGTCTATTCATCTTTATGATTTCATTATTTGGGGAGTTGTAGACTACAGGATACCCAGTTCATGTTCAGAGAGATTTGTGCTAAATAACAAGAGTGGTTTCAGTGAGTGTCTGCTTTGGACTGGGACCTTTATACCCACTTTGAATTCTCACAACCATGTTAGAAAGTAAGGGTGGTTGTTCTCAAACTGTAAATGACAAGACTGCAGCTCAGATTAGGTTAAGGGGAAACAAAATTATACTCATACATTCATCCATCCACACAATATTTTTGACTGCCTACATGGAGACAGGCATCAAGCAATGTTCTAGGCATAAAGCTGTGAATAAAACATATGGTTATGTACTCTCGTATGTGTGTGGTGATGGAGGTGAATGAGCAAACAAATAGCGCGAGCAAGTCAAATTTAGCATTTAGATGCTGTTAACAGCTATGGAAAATAAATACACAAGAAAAGATGGTGGGTGAGTGTCAGAGTGGTCAGGATAAGCATCATCTGTAAGATTTTTTTGCATATGTAAATGAAGGTGGATGTGTGAGTGAAGAAGAGTAATACAAAACTACAAAATACTATGATTGATTTATGTATTGCCTTTTATGCAATTATAGTAGTGTGATCTTTCAATTATATTTACTTTATTGCAAAATATATTCTTATTTATTCTTTTCAAAAGTTAAGTACATTTATTACAGCCAGTAGTAAAAGTAAAATAAATAAATAAATAAAAAACAACAGCAAATAAGCACATAAAACTCTTGAGGATGGTCATAAAGGAAAGTGAATAAAAATCTTGATATCTTTGATGTGCATAAAGTGACATAAAATCATGCACCTATGCATAGGGACTATATTAAATAGCAAATTTATAACATTCAGAATCTATAATTTATCATTCAGGTGACATACTCAATTAAATATGAAACAATTATAAAGAAATCATTTCCTATATGAAGCTGGAATGTGTGCAGCCTCGCCTGGTCAATATTTTTAGGCATCTTTTGTTTCTCTGTAGTCCCAGGAAACTAAGAACCGTACAGATAAAATCTTTATTGGAGGGGTGGAAGTATCAAAGAGGCAAATTGTTGCGTGAACATTTAAGAAAACATTCTTCCTAACCATTGCAGTTATCTCATAATAAAGCGGGGTGCCCACGCAGTGATTATCAGCTAGCTGAATACATTGGTTCTGGATACACATTCGGAGAAAACATTGTTGAGCACGGTTCTTTCAGACTGCACTGTGCACAGGCATCATCTGAGTATGTGGTTTAAAATTCTATGTATCATCTCTTTACTTATTGATTGATATCTATTAATCTATTTAACTAACTACTAATCTATACATATATCTATATTAATAACAAATCAAACAAGTTCACCGCTATCAAATGGATTCCACTCACAGCAACCAGCTAAGACTTAGTAGAGCCCCCTGTGACTTTCCACGGCGGAAACTTTTTATGGAATTAGAAAATCTCGTCTTTTCCCCACAAAGTATCTGGTGGTTTTGGACTACTAACCTTTCAATTGGCAACCCAACCTGATATGTATCCACTATGCCACTAGGTATAGCTACACCTATGTCATCTACATATCCATATTTATATCTAGCTAGAAACATTCTTTTTGCATTTCTAATATGTATCCAGATGACTATCATGTTGCTGATCCATAGTCCCCACTTAAAACAACAAGCTTATAGAGAAATTGAAGACGTAGATGAAATTATTTTCTGGTTGAATTAGAATCAATGATTTGTAAAGTGAGTACTAATACCTCCTGACGGGGCTGGGACAATCCTTCATGACAGTTCATGGAAGGCAGGTTCAGTATCAGCACAACTCTCTTTGCTTGCTTAAAGAGGGTAGATTTCCAGGGAACAATGATTTTTTTTCCCTTTCTGAAAATGGGGTGGTAGGCTAAATAAGTTTGCAAACCTACACATTAGGTAATATAAATGTTCAGTCAACCATATGATGGTATTATATCCTGTTGGGCATACTGTAGACACCTGTGGGTCATAACCCCTTTTGGGGGTCAAATGACCCTTTCACAGGGGTCACCTAAGACCATAGGAAAACACATAAATATTTCGCAATATATAATTATATATTGTTTTGTGATTAATCACAATGCTTTAATTAAATACACTTACATTAAATTTGTAACAATGAAAATACATCCTGCATGTTATATATTTAGATTACGATTCATAACAGTAGCAAAATTACAGTTATGAACTAGCAATGAAAATAATTTTATGGTTGGGGGTCACCATAACATGAGGAACTGAGTTACAGGTTTGTGGCATGAGGAAGGCTGAGAACCACTTGTGGTAGACACAGCTACTGTCCTCATGAAAGATCCTCTCCTCTCCACCCCAAGAAAGGCAAATCTTTTGGAGTCAAGAGGAAAAGTGAAATTGTCGAAGTAGGAGGAGATTTAACTTGTAGAATGTGTTACCAGCCATTCTCCAATATTTCTGCCTCTTCTAATGAGATCTATGAAAGTAACCAAAATGAGTAATGTCAGTCTTTTCTTTCAACCATTTAGTGATCCCTTTCGTCTGGTGTCACTCCTCGTCTGCCTTCCTGAATTTTCCTGCAAGTGAAACTCTTTACTGAGGTTCCTGCAGTAAAGTCACCCTGACTCGCCATACAGATTCTAGCAAATGCTATGCGACAGGTGAATGTTCAAATGCTATTTAATACCAAAAGATTTTTGTTGGAATGTTATACCTTTATGGCCCATAATGATGATCAATTAAAGCTTCAGTTGCTTGGCTATGGATGAAGGCTGGATTTTATAAATCTTCTGTCTAAATACTGAAAAATTTCTGATCATTATCTGAGTTGATATATCTGAATCTAAAATATCTGAATATTATCTAATTGAATCTTTCAGTTTCCTTAAGAAAGTGTGCGTTTGGTTCTTGTCTATATGATTGCTTTCAGTTGCTTATATCAGAAACATAAAAGAATAAAGTAAACAATTTAAAATGGTTTTCAGAATCAGTCATAGACTAGATATAACAATCAATTATACTCTTGTTTTCCAGTCGGAGCTTTCAAATAACAGTGAGGCAAATGTTAATATTTCTAAAGTTCAATATTCAGTTGTTTGCTCTTATAGTCAAGCTAAGAGTACAGTTACCTTCCAAGAAGAATCCGTGCCTGGATTTTCAGAAGGCTGAAAGGAAACAATTCTAAGAAAGTTTCTAATCCGGACAGAGGTTTGCAGTATGCATACCAGTTAGGGAAAGTGAAGCGCATTAATTGGTCTCTTCCCAGTTACCTAAAAATCAGAATAAATTGGAGCAAGAGGCTCAACTTGAAGCTTTGTGTTCTGGCTCGTGAAAGCCAACATTCTGTTTTTATAATAATAAAAATACTTGACTTGGGAGAGTTTGGGTGAAAGACTTAATGCACCCAAATCAAGCTCCAAACCCATTGTCATCATCAATTCCAACTCATAGTGACCCTACAGGATGGGGCAGAATTGCTCCTGTGAGTTTCTAAGAGGTGTCATTCTCTAAGGGAATAGAAAGTCTCATGTTTCTCCCAGGAGCAGCTGGTGGTTTGGAACTGCTTATCTTGCAACTGGGAGAAAATGAATCCATATTTTTTTCTGGGTTCAGATGTTAGTCAATGAAATTATAATTCTTATAAATAAATAGTATTGCATTCTATTATCTTTTTCTTTGTGCCATTAGAGAACATTTAGAAATATTTCTTTTCATAAATAAGTCTTTTGAGAAACTCTATCGTGGAATAGGTCTGGGAATCAGAAGCAGAGGATTACATCTCTAAAACAGATTATGAATCAGAGGAGAGTTAGATCTTTAAGAACTGGGAAAATAATTTCCATAGAGACAAGTGAAAAGATATTATGAAAAACAAATATAACTATAAATTTTCTATCTATATAAAGTTAAAAAGTCAACTATCAGCCTTCGGCTGGGGATTTGAACCCAGGCAAAAGAGGCTTGGAAGACACACTTGGTGATCTGCTTCTAAAAATTCACCACCTTGACAGCCCTGTCGAGCACCTTTCCTCTACGTACATGTGCTCACCATGAACCTGACTGATCCAAGAGCAGCTGACAATGTGTAACTATCTCTCTATTCTTCCGTTGTTGTTAGGTGCCAAAGAGTCATTTCCCACTCACCTCTCTACAACAAAACAAAGCACTGCCCAGTCCGCAGTCATGTTTGAACCCATCGTCACAACCGCTATATCAATCCACCTCTCTCTTGCTGACCTTCTACTTTACCAAGCACGATGTCCTTTCCCAGAGACTGCTCTCTCCTGATAACATAATCAAAGCACATGAGAAGAAGTCCCACCGGCCTCAAGTCCAAAGAGCATTCTGGCTAGACTTCTTCCAAAAGAGATTTTTGTTCTTCTGGCAGTCCATGGTATTTTTAGGATTCTTTGATAACGCATAATTCAAATACGTGGATTCTTCTTTGCTGTTCCTTAGTCATAGATTTAACTGATAATTGTACTCTTTTTAATTTTCTGAATATGTCCTTACAAGTGAAATGATTTTGTTTATTTCAGTGAAGATGGTCAATGAAATTCAGTGCAAATATGGTACAAAGCAGAAACTCGGAGACAGGTCTGAGTCCTACTTTTCTATTTGTGATAAGTCAGTTCTAAACTTCAGACTGAGTTTTTGTCCACTGTGCATGAACTTCTCAGTTCTCTGTCAATCTAACCTATAATTATATATAAACTGGGTAATGCGCAGAATCAAACACTTCATTACTAGCAAAGAGTTGGTCTTTCAAACCCACCTAGAGGCACATTGGAATCGAGAGCTCTGTGGGGGCAGTTTATCCTCATCCACACCGTTTCTCAAAGAGTGCAATGGACTCATTGGTAACTATCAACTCCATACTGTATATCTAGAAATAGAATGATCATTTCATATTATTATATTTTAAAACATCATTGATTTATACACTAGATAACACTGGAAACAAGGAACTACCAAATAACCTGAGAGTTATCTACTGCAGATATTACTTTAGAAACAATGCAGATAACTAATCATATTGTTGTAGATTATTATTCCCGAGCTTCTATGCATCCTGCAGGCATGTTCTTTAGACTGTAAAGTAGTCCCCAAAGCTAAGTCCTGTTTTTAAATAGTCCTCTGTGCCACCTGTTATGATGTGCTGTTTGAAATACAATATTTATTTTCCCTTGTCTTTCTTTCCTTTGGGGGATGCTACTGATCCTTCTGTATTTTTATTCACCACTCATTCTTAGGTCAAATATAAAATCTCAAACTGCATATTAATAAGATTTTTAAAAAATAGGAAGTATGGCTGGCCCAATGAATAAACTGAAATGTCACCATTTGGATTCCCTGATTTTCAAAGCTGTTGGGTTTTTTATTTATTGGTTGTTGTTTTATTTCACCATAATGGATTTAGTATGGGATTCGTTATATTATTTTTGTGTGAAATAACTGGCAGAGAGCACCAAGAAGTGACTTTTTAGAAAGCAACTTTTGTTTCATTTGAGATATTCCATAAATTCTCTGCAAAAAATGATATGCTAACCTACAGTATATGTACATTGTGCTCTCATAATGATCAGCTCTCAGAAAGTGATTATATTTGTCGTATTAAATAGAAAGGAATTTTCATATTGGAATGAATCCTTGCATGTCTGTTATTAATAGCATTATTTAACACATTAAACATTTAGTATATACTTTATGTGTGTGTAATCACTTAGGAGAGCAGTCCTATCAGATAAGTAGTTATTTTCAAAAAAACATATAAGAGAAATGAGGAATAAATCTGTATCCATGGTTTCACAATTGATAGGCAGCATCAGGATTTGGAACAGCCTTTTGGCTCTAAAGTTAGCTTTTAACTACTACATTAAAAGAACTCACTCATATAGAATATTCATATTCTTTTATTTGTATATATAAAAACATTTATGATGCATATTCATGAAGCTGGAATATACTTGCAACTGGAATACTGGAGTGTATGTTAGGTGAGTCCAGCTTACTCAACTGCAAACTTTGTCTCCTCAGAGAAGCACAGGATAATCCCTTCATTGAAGTCTTAAAAGCATACATTACTAAGTGGAACATTAGCATCCTCAAAGAATTCTTCAATGTCACAGGGTGACAGTGGATATCGTCACCACCTGCTCCCTGGATGAAAGCGTGATCATGTATGGCAGAGCTTGTACTCTGTGGTCAGAGATAGGTTACATATGGCAACTGTAAGGGGCAGTAGATATCTGAATTGATCCTTGCCCGGGGCCAATTTTACATGATATCCCAGTGACTGAAATAAATGGTTATCAGATGGTTATCCTGTTTAAATATTTACTTGAAAAACTCAATGTCTATTGAATAGAAGTCTTATTTGGATATCCAGAGTAGATATCCTCAACTACTTTCTAGGTTGAAACTAGTTTACATAGTAAAACAAAACAAAACAAATAAAAAGGGAGGGTGAGTCTATTTAAATATGTACAATCCTGCCACAACTATGTTATATAAATGGTACATATAGAATTTCTCCAATGAATCTTCAACACAAACCTCAATGCACTTAGTTGATGCTACATTAAGAGAAATAAAGAACCAGAGGATTTTGTTTGTTTGTTTATTTTTAGCTTCCTGTGAACTAACTTTAAACTAAGTTGTGTTGGTGACAGTGTTTGGTAAGCATTGGACTGCTAACTGGGAAGCCAGGCTTTAAACCCACCAGCTTCTAAGCAAGAGAAAGTTGAAACTTTGAGGCAATTTGATCCCATAAAGATTTACAACTTTGGAAACCCTATATAGGGTGGGATTTTGTGTGTGTTTGCTTTGTTTTACTGCTGCGAGTCAGAAATGACTCCATGGCGAGAGGTTGGTTAGTTAGGCTTTGGACCGATATGAACTTCTGAGAGCAGACGTGCACTATGGTCTCAGTGATCTGGGGTACACTGAAAGGATGGCCTCCACATTTGACAGCTTGTAAAATATCTTGACTTAGTAATAAAATCCATGTTTCTTAACCCTAAGGTTACATCTGTTTCTTTAAATGTCATTGTGTCTTATATATATTAATAGTAAACAAAATGACTTCCATTGGGTCAAGGAGGTTGTAAATCTCTACAGGTGCAGATAGCCTCACCTTTCTTATACAAAGCTGGTGATGAGCTTGAACTTTAGACATTATGGTTTAGCTGTCCAAAGTTTACCAGTTAGTACCAATGGATTCTTGCTTTCACCTCCTTTCTTTCTATCTTTGTTTTGAACTTCAGGGACAATCTCCATGCCCCATACTATTCCTGCATTGCCACAGACACAAGTCATCTATAAATTCACCCTTAAATTTCTGTCTTTCTTCACTTGGGCCCTGGGTGTTTTTCTTTACTTTGCACTCAGGTTTAGATTTTGGAAGTCATGTGATTAATGAACTTGTTTCAGATCCATTTTCTACATACTATAGTCGTTTCTTTAACTGTAGCATACATACGTGGAATAAACATACCCAGAGATTACCAGGATCCCTGCTTTGGTCATCTGCTCTGTGGAAAAAGGGAGGTGATGAGAGACAATGTCATGTGTAAACCCTTAGTGTTGCTGCTACTTGCCAAAACATTTTCCAAATGAATAGTGCATTAATAGCAGGACTTAGATGTTAATTCAATCATCACATACATGAGGCATGCAGGACAGGGGTTTCTCATCATGTGGCTATTTCATCCCTCTTTGTCCTCACCAAAGGCCAGCTCAGCTTGGAGAATAACAGTAACTTATAATAAATGTAATTGGGTGGGGATTCAAATTTCGTTTGCTGTTTCAGGTGTGATTTACTTGCTGGAGCAAATAAACACATTGCTGGCACTTGATATTCAGGTTTTGATCTGGTGAATGTCTTTCTATATCTTCCTGTTCCTAAGACATTAGTAAGCACTTCCATACAGCTGGCTGAGTCCGTTACAGAGCTTCATTCTCATAACACAGAGCTGTATCAATTTTGTCATAATCTAATGCAATGGGTCATTGATCCCCGTCTATTCCATAAATCATGCACCTCCATTCATTGATGATGCTACTCAAGTTGGAGCTTGTGATTCAAAAATATTAACCAGTCTAGACACAGCAATAAGACATGTGTGTGCCAAAGCTTAGGGAATAAATAAAAGTGAAATTCAATGACCTGCCTCTTTAATTAAAATTCTAAAGGACAGGGTATTTTAAGAATGTAGACATATCTCTGCTAAGGTGAAGGACATCACAATAAGGGCATCACTTAATAAGGTTCTTTGATGAGTGGAGGACTATATATACATTTTGGGATGTTTGGCATGTTACTTAGGCCTATTTACCAATAATTCAAAGTAAGCCATTTTTGAATGCACAGGGTAAGAAGGGTCTCATTTAAAAACCTAAAAAATAAACTGGCCATTATACTAAAAATAATTTGCAGTAGAACAGTGAAGGTTCGTTTTATAATAGATATATTTTATTCCAGTGTACTGTGTGTTCAATTATGAGATTTTTCTACATGAAAATGCAATATATTTTAACTTATTTGTATATTATGAAGAAAACAGAACATTCCAATTAAAATGATATCTTGATTTTAACAAAAAAAAGAAGAAGAAATAAAATAAAATAAATAACTTCAATAATGAAATCCTGGCGGCTGGATATGATATTCTGCTCCATGTGCCAATATGGACTAACACATCACATGGTTTCTGGAGGGTATGTAATCACAAATGCCATAAGAAGTCTTAGTGAAGCAGCCATGTGGCAGTCACAGCACAGGGTTTAGGATTTTGAAACAAAGGTAGATGACTCTAGACAGAGAACTAGTCTGTGGAGAAACAGCTTCTGACTTACATGGTCCTAGAAAAGATGAAGACCATTAAATGGTCCATCAGTTATTATATGACCTATTCTGTCCTGCCTGAGGTTACCAAAATGTAATATAACCAAGTTTACCAAAAGGCAATGTTGGTCATGCCCAGGAACAATCTATTATACGGCAACAGTCCATCAAATAGACATAGTGTTTATAGCGTCAGCCTTGAGCTGGTTAACATTCATTAGTAAATGGCATATTACCTAATTGTGATCTCTGTTCCTAATAGGTACTTATAACACCAAGGGCTTTTCCCTATTGCTCAACAGCATGGATACTGCCAATCTAACTTAACTTGTCAAACACATCTACATGACACCTGAAGAGCACTTTCCAGGGTTTGTGAGAAAACCACAAAGAAGGCACACAAATGGTATAATGAAACTAGATACTAACATGCAAATCCTGTATACAACACTGGCACCGCACAACATCGAACATGTCCTAATTGTCTAAATGCGTAAATCCAACAACAAAAACCTATTTTAAAAAGCAACGATAATCCTTCCTTCTATAGTATTTATTTGATCCACAGACTGCTGAAATTGTCTATATCTTTGCCATCTAGTGAAGTCCAATGCAATATGGGATATGTCCTTGTATTAGAAATGTAAATACAAATACATAAACCACATGTGCACATATTCACATAAATAACACCCACATACACAGTAAATATATGTTCAGAGTATAATAAAACTTAAAACATGATAAATATTGAGAAGCTATTATTTTATAAATCTATGCAAATCTAAAGTACTACAGATAATATTTTTCAGGATGGATAATATATATATTCAAATCTACATATATACATATATAATAGATAAATAATATATCTTGAGGATAAAAATCCCATTGACCAGTATATATTACCTTTCCCACTCACACTCTGAACAAAGGTTCAGAGTATCCATATTGAGAAGTAACCTACATCATGGACTTCACTTTCTTGTGTCTCTCCAGTAAATGTAATATGCTAAATCTCAGTATCACTAACACCATCCTCCTTCCCCCATTATAGATGGAGCAAATATGAAGTCATTGGGGACAGTGGAAATGACTCAAGTATTCCCTTCAGACTGGACTAAGGTGTTAGTCTGGGTTGACTACAGAAACAAATTCATTGACACTCATAAGTGTATAAGAGAGTGCTTTAGATCAAAGAACAATTTTATATTAAGAAATATCCTGCCCAGTCAAGATCAAATCCATAAGGCCGATATTAGCCTATATGTCCAATACTAGCTCATAAATTCCTCTTTAGACTCATGCAGCCTTGCAATGATGCTGAATGCAGGAAGATCACAAGCCAGTGGGTGGAAAGTTGTGTGGGTCCAGTGGCAGTGGAAGCACCTCCAGGGCTCTGGCTCCATCAGTGTGTCTTTATGTGGTTTGTCAATGGGAATATGAAGCAGAGAGAGTCTGTGTGTCCCGCCTCCATGGGGAAGTCTGGAGTTCCGAGAATCCTCAGGAGAAGGTCATGCCCACAAAGAGGCATTACTGGCTATGACCTGATTGAATGGCTAGACTCCACCCCTTCACAAGTTGACAGGAGATTATGTAACTGCCATAACTAATAAGATTTTGAGTGCAATAAGGACATCCAAAACTTCAGGACCCTATATGCTATACAATGAAGCAATTTAGGTTTGAGTCTTATAAGCATTTAGGGTCAGAGTTAATGAACTCAGAGTTGGGATAAATCTATGGAATTAGAGAGAGTCAAGATTACAAACTATCACTTGGATATCAAAATAATATACAAATACAGAAGTTATTATAGGCACCAGCACCTGAAGCTAAATAAAATGTAGTAGTTTGAAGATAATGTGGCATAGGACGAATGCCTAAGAATATCAGCTAACATTCTGTTTAATGGTATTTCCTCTAGATTTAATCCTTCATGGCAGATACTACTCTTATTAGCCCTGTTGTACTAGTAAGAAAATTAAGGATCAGAGAGTCCATGTAAATTGCACATATCACACACTCAAGTAAGTGCTGGAACACAGATTCAGATGTAAACACTATATTTCCTTATCTATTACTCTTCACTACTATGCTATTGCAATAGTTACTATTGTTTAGTAATTTAAATAGTATACATGTTTTTTCTTTTGTATTAGATATTACATGGCTTATAAAAGTTTCTGAATGACAAAAATGTTATGCAGAGGGGAAATTAGAAAACATTGGGCAAAAGAAGGAAATGAATGGGTTCCAAACATCCAACTATTAGATTCGACCAAGAGTTTACAAAAGTGTCTCATTACTTAATAAAGAAATACTACAATAGAATGCAAACTTGCCATCCATACAGATATGAGATATCATCACAAAGCTTCTGAAACTTTAATATTTGGGACACATAACAACTCTTGATATTCACTATTTTCTCATTTGCATAATGAGAGTAAATTTATTTACCTTTGTAAATTTAGGATATAAGGAGAATGTCTGGTATATTCAGGGCTTTTCATAGATAATTCCTTTTTCTATCTTTTAAGCCCATTTTAATTGAAATAACTATGAAAACAACATTAATAAGCAGTCTCAACATGAACTCATTTTAATTAACATTCAGAGAAGAAAATATGGGCATTAAGAGGAAGTTATGCAAAGCTGTCACAAATCCCACTAAATTCTACTGCTATAAAGTACAAGGCTAGTAGATGAGGAACTTTTTTCCTTAAGCATCAATTTTGGCTGCAGAGAAGCAGAGGCAATAATCATTTTGACTCACTGACTTGAAATTTGTCCAAACCCCTTATCATATAGACGATACGGAATCCCAGGAAAACTAGAGGACTTGCCCAGTGTCTCATAGCTATTTCACAACGCTAGAGCCAGGACTTGAATCACAATCTTTGGAAGGCATGTGATGTAATTTTCCCCCTAAATATTTAGAGAACACACCACAAGCCACTCTGAAATAAAAGCTATGGAAAGATAAGTACTGGGAAAGAAAACAACAACAGCAACAATAAAAATACATTAAAACATTAATGACGAGTAAAACGAAATGCTAACTGTTCTTCACAAAGTGGAAATATTTGCAGTAGGGAATTAGCTACATCATCTACATGAAGACTCATTTGATCCATGACACTCTATCTTCCTTAAGGTATATTCATAATATTCATATCCATGAATGTTCTCTGCATTTAAGTACTCTTCATTATATAACCATAGTGATAATAGAACTAGCCCAGGAAATATATCATATCAACAGGAAAGCAGAGATGGTCTGCCACCAGATTTGTGCACTTGAGATCGTGTGCCAGAGGAGGCTTGGTGTACTTGGTGGTCAGGTGCAGCTCTTCTCCTTATGCTTATAGGCATGCCTCCTTCTTGTCTTTGCGTGCTAGGCCAAGCAGCTCTCTGACCTCTGATCAGCTCAAATTATGCTACAACTTCTCTAGCTTTGCAAGTAAATGCTCAAAGGTCTCCTTGCTCCTGCCCAAGGGCACTGAGCTCTACTTTCACCATGGTCTAGAACAGACCCACTCCACATCATGCTCTGATTTTTGGTGCTGCTGCCTCTGCTCACCTCCCTTCTCCACCACATAGCTTGTGCACACTCCTCTGCTTCCTACATTGAGGATGTTGAAGACACAGGAATTTAGAGGTCTGAAACTCACCCTACTTCTGGCTCTTCTTGATGATAAATAAATGCCTCAAACCTGCCTTCAAGGTAAACCAAAAATCAAACTCGTGTCCACTGAGTCAATGTTGATTCATCACACGCCCCCTGTGGGGTGTCTGAGACTGGAACTCTGTTCAGAAGTCGGAAGCCAAGTTCTTCTTCCGAGGAAATGCTGGTGGTTTTCACCTGCCAATTGTGTGCATTGACTAACCAGTTTGCAATAATGAGTAAAAAACCAAGACAAAGCAAAACCAAATAACAGGACAAAACAACAACAAACAATGACCCCAAAAAAGAAAAGCCTATAAATTGTTTCAGGTCTGTTTGTTGACCGTATTTTTCTGTCCAGTCTGATGGGGTGCCACATCCTGGCCCCAAAGTCTATTTTTTCTGCATGTCTATCTAGATAAGAGAGATGGGATAAGCAATCCAGAGGTGAAAACAACAGGAACGTAGGTTCCAGGGGACATGGGAGAGGAGGTGGTGGTGGAAAGGAAGTGGGTATTAACAAACCCAGGGACAAGGGAACAACAAGTGATCTAAAATCAATGGTGAGGAGGGTGTAGGATTCTTGGTAGAGCTTGATCAAGGGCAATGTAACCGAGAGGAATTATTGAAACCCAAATGAAGGCAAAACATGCTAGTGGGACAAAAGTAAAGTAAAAGGAAATAGAGGAAAGAACCAGGAGGCAAACAGGCATTTATATGGGTCTAAATACAGACATGTACATATGTAAATATATTTATATATAATAATAGGAAAATAGATTTATGTACATATATTTATATGTTAAGTATTAAGGTAGCAGGCACACATTGGGTCTCTACTCAAGTACTCCCTCAAAGCAAGAATACTTTGTTCTAATAATCTGGCATTCCATGATGCACAGCTTCTGGACATGATCACTGAAGAAAAAATGGGTACATAAGCAAATGCGAAGAAAGCTCATGGTGCCCAGCTATGAAAAGATATAGTGTCTGGGGTCTTAAAGGTTTGAAGATAAGCAAGCAGCCATCTAGCTGAGAAGCAACAAAGTTCCACATGGAAAAAGCACACCAGCCTGTGTGATCATGTGGTGTTGATGGGATCAAGTATCAGGCATCAAAGACCCAGAACTAAAAATCATACCAATTTGAATGAAGGGAGTACAGAGTGTAGACCCAATGCCCATGTGTAGACAATTGGACATACTCTTACAGAAGAGTCACAAGGTAGAGACAAGCCAATCAGGGTGCAGTATAGCACTGATGAAACATACAACTTTCCTCCAGTTCTTTAATACTTCCTCCCCCACACTATCATGACCCCAATTCTGCCTTAAACATCTAGCTAGCCTACAGCATGTACACGGGTAAAGATAAGAGCTGGAAACACAGGGTATCCAGGACAGATGAAGCCCTCAGGGCCAGTAATGAGAGTAGCAATACCAGGAGGGTAATGGAGAAGGTGGGAGGAGGAAAGGGGAACTCATCACAATGACTTACATATAACCTCCTCCCAGGAGGACAGACAACATTAAAGTGGGTGAAGAAGGACATCGGTCAATGTAAGACATGAAAAATTAATAATAATTTATAAATTATCAAGGGTTCATGAGTGAGGGAGGGTGGGAAAGGGAGGGAAAAATGAGAAGCTGATTTAAGGGCTTAAGTAGAAGAAAATGTTTTGAAAATGATGATGGCAACTAATGTAAAAATGTGCTTGACACAATAGATGTATGTATGGATTTTGATAAGAGTTGTATTAGCCCCCAATAAAATGATTAAAAAATAATAACAATGGACAGTTTGTAACCACTACACCATAGGCTCCAAAAGATGACAAAACTGACCAATGAGCTCATTAATTTTTCATGTAACTTAATTGAATATTTCCACCCAGTCACCTGGTATGTTACAAAGCTTATGCATATAAAGACCATATTAAAGAATTCTTTCCACCAAAATTATTTAAATGTGAATGTATGTACACATAAAATTATATCAACATGTAAATGTATCTAGAAAATTTACATGGTGCTTCATATACAATATTTCATTTATCTAGATAAAGTCAGTAAACTGCTGCTCAAGAGACGTGTGCCTCTTTAAGTAAGTACATGTGGCTCTGAAATAAAATTGAAAAATTTTCAAGGATAATATTAGGATAATGGTTTGTAAAATATATTCATGGCTCTAAAAATATTTTAAATTGCTGTGAGGGACAGGATTGGTTGTTTCATGTCAAAAGTTTGCTGACCTTTGATCTAGATAAAGTAACTATATAAATGATTTGAAACATAGATCACATCAAGTCAGTTGGTAACAATTGTGCAATACTACTTGATGTGACTGAACTATGTAATGATATGCTATCTGAGTTAACTCTCAATAAAATGGTTTTGAAAAAAATTTTGAAGATTTAAATTTAACATCAAAAGAACACTACACTTTATACATATAGGATTTTTTTATTAATTCAGGCACTTTACATATAAGAGAATTCAAGACTACTGTGAAAAATCTCTTTAGCATTGCTTTGGAAATAATTCTCAAGCATATGACCATTGTGCATCTCCTCTCACAGAAACATGAATGTCATTAATATTAATATTAATAGTATTAGTGACAAAAATAAAATTAGACCATGATACATTAAACAGAACCTGAAGGAAATTGAACCAGAGAAGACTGAGGAAGAGAAGAAAAATTAAAGAATAAAGGAAGGATGAGAAAAGAGATAAGAAGGGAGGAAGAAAGGAATAACATGAAAAAGGGATAATGAAATAAATGA
Source organism: Echinops telfairi (assembly GCF_000313985.2). NCBI lineage: Eukaryota > Metazoa > Chordata > Mammalia > Afrosoricida > Tenrecidae > Echinops > Echinops telfairi. Next base: position 27,201,415 of record NW_022103958.1, read on the forward strand.
AACACTTAAATAGTTCAGGAAAAAATACGTTAAATAAAAATCAGTTAGAAATATATAGAAATTAGGCAATGCCAGACACAACTCAATAGTTTATAGGATCGTAATTATTCCTGGTAGAATATGTTTAGTCTATGAGGATGCCAAGTCGTCAGAAGCTCCAATGATTGTATTTTGCTTAGAAAGATAAGGTGTGTGGTAACAATCAGAAAATGATTTTTTATTTTAAAATAAATGCAATAAGATATTTTGGTGATTGTCATTATTTAATAATATTTTCCACCAACATATTGATGTTACCATCAAGTCAAACATGACAACTGACAACATCATGTATGTTAAGTAGATCAGCTTCATTGAGAGTTCAAGGCTGTTACTGTTTGGAGGGAGATTGCCCGGCTTGTCGTCCACAGGGCCTCTGGAATGGCTGAGCCATCAATCATTCTGTCAGTGGTCCAGGGCCAAATTATTTGGGCCATGCAGGGATCCCTGACACTAACATAGTCAGTAGCAACGCACATTCATCCAGCCTAGTGTTTACTGCTTTTTTATGCATGGCTGGATGTGTTTGTTGTAACTGGAATCTTCTTATAATAATTTTTTATGACACATAAAAGTTCTCATGTGATATCTATGAGGCAGCTTCAAATAGTTGTAATTTTTTCATTATCTTTTTTTTCCTTATTTTTTTTTAATTAATCAATTTATTGGGGCTCAAACAATTCATCACAATACATAGATCAATTGTGTAAAGCACATCTATACATTTGTTGCCCTCATCATTCCCAAAATTCTCTTGCCTCTTGGGTTCCTGGAATCCGCTCATTCCCCCCCCCTCCTTTCATTATCTTTTGGTTCCACTTTTCCAGGAACGCTTTGAAGCCACCTTGTATTTAACAAATACTGATCCACAATGAAACCAAACAACAACAAAAGCTACATTATGACACAATTAGTGTGGAAAGCTTAATTAAGCACACTAGACATGGGTACTTCCTAAACTGACACACGTGGCAAGGCAACCTCAAAACTCATTCATTCTTCCTGACAGGGAGACTAAAAATAGAGCCAGATGAACCATGCCCTTGCTCTTACTAACAGATGCTTATGCCAGTCTGTAATGTCTGTTAAAAGCCGAAAGGAACAATGTGATTAAGCAAATGTCCATCCCTTCTGCTAGAAAATGATTGCCCTTTATGCCAATTTTCTTCAGATTTCTTCCCTTAGCCCCTCAGTTAAATGACAGCTTAAAAAATGAAGCACACAGGTTCTTTTTTTTTTTTTTTTTTTTGCGCACAGGTTCTTAAATGAGAGAAAGTAGCAACTAAGAATTGTAAATGGAAATTCTATATTGAAGTTCAATAAATATATATATATATATATATGTACTTTTTTGAATTTACTTATTCCCTATGACACGTTTAGACTTATGAACATTTGGAAATACAGTTTCATCCACATCCATTCTTAATCTTTTGTACACCTTTAAATTCTGAGAGTTATTCACTCAATGTTTTCTAACCCTGTAAGAGAAAAATTAATTCAGTCTTTGGTCTCATCAAATGCCTTTACTAAATACCTTTGGAATTTGCTTCTTTATTTTGAGCTGGGTATGCCCCAGGGAAGACCACCATGCCCACTTATTCACCTTAAATTAAGAGTGTTACAATTTGCCTTTTTTTTTGGTAGGAAAAACACGGATTTGTCCATAGGATGAAACGTTGTCTCCAGAGGGGTCTCTCTCTACTTGGAATGTCCACCACAGGTTCTGTCACGATTTCGGTAACAGTAACACCCAGAGTCCTGTCTTTCAAACAGAAGCAGGAAAGACAGGGACAGAAGAGTTATTCCGACTTCGTCTTCTCTCCTTGTGGCTTATGGTCTCCTCCTCCTCCTCGGCCTTTCCGGAAGCCACCGCGCCCTCCGAAGCCTCCCCGGCCTCTGCCACAGAATCCACCTCGGCCTCCAAACCCTCCTCTTCTGTCACCTCATCCCCCGAAGCCACCTTCACCCTTGGGCTTGGCCCAGTCCAAGGTCACTTTGCTGTCCTCGATCTCGCCATCCTCCAAGGCCTCCTTGGCTGCTTTAGCATCCTCCTCACCGTTGAAATCTAAGAAGCCGAACCTTTGGAGGAGCCGGTTTCTGGGTCACTGATGATCGTGACCCGAACAGAGGCATCAAATGATTCCTTCAAGGTCTCCTCAGTGGTTTCTTCAGACAGCCCTTTGACAAACACGGTCTTAGCAGGCTGGCTCCGGCCATTGGGTGGTCTCCCGGCTCCTGGCAACACCAACGGGATTGCTCTGCCCTCGATTTTTCTTTCATTACAAGAACTAAAAGCTTCTGAAGCAAATTCTATGAATGCATACCCTTTGAATTGGCCGTTCTGGTTATGGGGTACCTGGATAGCAGTGGTCTTCTCAAACACCACCTGCAGCACCTCTTCTGCGGCATTGCAGGAGAGGTTGCTTCAAACAGGGGTTTTTGATTCACACTCCAAGTGCTGGTCTTCCCACCTGGATGGCCCTGATTTGGACCCTTCTCCCCAGTGTAGTACAGGGCTATGGACCGCCCATCCATCTCGGTCCCCTGCTTCTCTTCAAGGGCTTTCTCAGCATCTGCCTCTGTCTTAAACTCGAGATATGCAACCCCTTTACTCTTCCCGCTTTGTTGACTAATCTGATCTCCATGGCGTCTTCAAAGACTTCCTTGAATTCATCCTGGGTGACTCTGTAAGGCAGATTTTTGGCCAACAGGGTCCTGGCACCTCGGTCTTTCTTATGGTCCTTTCCCTTTGGTCTCTCTAATTTAATTTCATTGCCCCAAACTTTTAAGCCAGGGAGTTTCAAAGCTTTTCCGAGGTCATCAGCAGATGCAAAATCACATAGCCAAACTTCCTATTCATACCAGTGCTAACATCCATCACAGAAAGATCGTTCTTTGCAAAAAGGTCACTGAGAGCAGTTTTAATTCAGCAGCAGATTTATCGCAGTTCAGATTTCTAAAGGAGAGGCTGAAGGCTGTAGTTGGTTCTTCGGCTTCCACTTTCTGTTTTTTTGGCTTGGGGGGCAGATTTCTGCTTGACCATTTCCTTCTTCCGTTTTACAGATACTTCTTTGATAGGTTCTTCCTCGTCGTCGTCCTCTTCCTCTTCCTTCTCATCATCTTCCTCCTTCTCCTCAGCCACACTCTTGGCTTTCGCAGGGACTGTGTTGGCTGGAGCTTTTCTTGCCTCCCGCTGGTGCGATCTCCATAGGCTCTTCCTCCGAGTCATCATCCTCATCATCATCCATCTTTCTCCTCCTCCTCTGAGGCAGGGGTGACAGCTGATTTCATCATAGCAGACACTAACTCTTCTTCATCGTCATCATCATCTTCACTGTCATCCTCCCCCTCCTCCTCCATCTCATCCTTCTTGGCATTCTTGCCGTTCACCTCCTTGCTGGTGGGACAGCTCCCTTCTTCCCAGAGGTGGCCACCATGGCTTTTCCTGGGGTGGCGCCCTTGCCAGGTGTTGCTGTGGGGTTGGCTGGTTTGGCGGCCGCCTTTTTGCCGGGAGCAAGAGCTGCTTTCCTGGCTGGGGTAGCAGCTACCGCCTCTTGTGTTGGAGAAACCATCATCTTCTTTGACGGCATGGTGGCATTCTTCTTGCCGTCTTTCTGAGGAATGCTAACCTCCTCTTCTCCACTGCTCTCTTCTTCATCATTGTCTGACACGTCCTCATCCTCACTGTCATCTTCTACTTCCTTGGGACGAGGTGCAACTTCTTGGAATCACCTTGATTTGTATGGGCCTTGGCGAGCTGCACCATGATGGTCACTCGGGATGATGGAGATGTGAGTGGTACAGATGCGCCTATAGGAACTCAAGCGACGTCGATGGTGGCTGCAGTGCTGAAGAGCCTGGAGCGGGCTCTCTTGGCTGCCCGCTAGAGCTCCAGACTCACTGTTTGCCTTTTGATCAAAGCAGAACTCATTCAGGAAAGATCCAAGGTTAGTTCTATGTTAAATAGCAAGAAAAACAGTAGTTATTGATTGATTTTTCATCACTTGAAAATTAGATATTCATTTATTTATTAACAGGGTATGTCCTTGTATTAATCACTGTGTTGTGCCCAAGCGTTGTAGCAGTGAACAGAAGAGATTCTCTATTGGTTCTCACAGAAGGTACTGAAAATATTTGATACTACATAGCATAGCAACATATTAGAAAATAAAATAATAATATATAATTAAAGGCATTTCTGAATGCTATTTTTGAGAATTTGGGGGATGTAAGAAAGTGATAGGAAATAAGGAAATTAGTTGGACACATCACACTGTTGTTAGATGCCATCAAGTTGGTTTTCACTAACAGTGACCCTATGGAGCACAGATTCTGTCCTGCACCTCCCAAGTGTTGCTATGTTAGGAAATTGTGTTAGTCTGGATAGACTAGAGGAACCAATTCATAGACACTCAAATGTATATAAGAAAGAGCTTTATATACAAGAGCAATTGAATATTTAGGAAACATCCCAACCCAGTCCATATCAAGTCCATAAGTCCGATATTAGCCATGTCCGATACCAATCGATAAAGTCCTCTTCAGCCTCATGAAACACATGCAATGACGTTGAGTGCAGGAAGATCACAGGCCAGTGGGTGGAAAGTCTTGTGGATTAAGTGGTGGTGGAAGTATTTTAGCACAGATATGGGTCCCCAGATACCTCCTCCAGCTCCAAGGCTCTAGCTACATCAGTGTGTCCCCATGTGACTTGTTGGCAGTAATGTCTCACAGGGAGAGAACCTGTTTTCCACCTCCAAGGAGCTATTTATTTCCTTAGCACCTCCAAATGAAGTCATTAAACTCTGACCTGATTGACAGGCTAAACTCCACCCCTTCACTCTTAAGTCTCAAATTGACAACAGTTTATGTGACAACCACAGACATAGAATAGATGCTTTTAATATGATACTGTATTTGGAAAGTTAACTGTGATGCTCCATAAACCCACAAATCAGAACCATGGAATGAAGAAACCCAATAACATTGTTCTTCCATAAACCCAATATTCTGGCTTACGCACCCATCCCCACCCCCAAAAGTGTAAGTCATGCTATTGAAATATAGGTAATGTCATCTTGTCTTTAGGGGTAGTGAATTAAGTTTGGGGGATAGAAAAAGTTGGTGACAGTGGTTTGAAAAAAATCACTTATATTTTCTATAATCCATATTACTAAACTCACGATATTGGAGACCTAGAAAGACCATCTGTCATTGTTTGTTTTTTTATTGTAAATTATGCATTCTTTTGAACCTCAGTGGAATTGGTTTCATGGAATCGCCTATGGGTCAAAAGATAACCTAATCTGAGCTTCTACGTGGAGATGTTTAGCCTCAGGCATTTGGTTCCTTTGAAAAAACATCTCTGTACAGTTAGCTTCAAGAAATAAGAACTCTAGCATCTGACTAAAAGCTCTATTAGGACACATGGATGTCCTTGCTGATTGTTTCTGAAACATTGCTTCAATGTTTTAAGAAATTAAAACAACAGTGATCTTTATAACCTGCATTCACTGTCAACTCTTCAGAATACCTTCCTGATTTGTCTGATGATGGACAACAGAAATTGTACATACTTGCCATAAATATATTTCATTAATGTTTGTATTTTTCTAAATAATTTAAGTTTTGACAATTCTTGACTTCAGAAGTCAGATCCTCAGTGGCTGACCAATGTATATTAGAGGTCTTACTGGATACATACACGATGACTACAAAAGCCATTTTTACTGCTGTCTGTTTTAAGCTATAAGTACAGCTTTTATGTGTATATATGTAGAGACAAATTTACTTCAAGACAATGGCTCATACAGTTTTAGAAATCAGTCAAGTACCAAGTCAAGGAAAGTTCCAAGTGTATGGGTCAGCTACTAGTTTGGAGGCTTCTCCTGACTTATGTACCTGCAAGGGCTGATGAATCCAATACAGGCAGAAAGGTGACAGTCATGTGGCAGCTGAAGCAATTAATCTAGGGATGGCAGGTCAAGCTTGCAGTTGTAGAGGTGAATAAACCTAAGGTTGGCAAGTAATATGACAAGATACTTGCAACTTCCAATAGTAGCAGGTAATAAGGCTCAAATCATAGAAATAGAGGTTGATGAGTCAGAAACAAGATCCAGACCAGGGGAGAGTCAAGCAAGATTTCTAGTGTCCACTTACAGTGCAAGGAGGCCACACCGCTCAAAAAATTTTCTTTCAATTGATTGCATTAGGTCTGTGATTTGAGTTCCAACTCAGAATGAACCTATGTACCAGAGAAAAAGAAAACATTGCCACACCTTAAACCATCCTTGCTTTTAGGGAGTTTTCTGGCTGTACTTGTAAGAGATTTGTTTGCTCTGTTGGCTGTCCATAATACTTCCAATATTCTTCATTATCACTATAATTCAAATGCATTGACTCTTGTTCAATCTATCTTATTCAATGTCCAACTTTCACATGCATAGAGGTGATTTAAAATGCCATATCTTGCTTCAGGTGAGCCTCAGTCCTCAAAGTAATACCCTTTTTACAAACCCCAAGGAGGTCTTGTGCAGCAGATTTACCCAATACAATGTATCTTTTGATCTCTTGACTGCTGCCTCCATTAAGATTGATGTGGATACAAGCAAGATGAAATCCTTGACAAATTCAGTCTTTCCTATGTTTATCATGATGTTATCTAATGGTCCAGTTGTGGGGATTTGTGCTTTGTTTACATTAAGTTTTGATCCACATTGAAGGTTGCACTCCTTTATCTTCATCAGCAACTGTTTCAAGTCCCCCTCATGTTCAGCAAGCAAAGTTGTTATCTGCATATCACAGGATGTAATAAGCCTTCCTGAGATCATAATGCCATGTTCTTCTTCATATACTCCAGATTCTCTGATTACTTGTTCTACATACAAATTGTACACTTGTGTTGAAAGAATACAACCATGACACACATCTTTCCTGATTTTGAACCACGCAGGATTGATTCTCTTGTTCCCTTTTCAAACTACCTCTTGATCCATATACAGTTTCTCCATGAGGACAATAATGTGTTCTGGAATCCACATTCTTATCAAGTCTATCCATAGCTTGTTAAGATCTACACAGCTGAATGCATACCAATAGTGGAAAAAATACAAATACCTGGTATTCTCTTCTATCAGTTGAGATCCTAGACCACAAGTTCCAGAGCCAAGGAATCATGGCACTGAGATCAGAGAACATAAGGTTGTGAGGCAAAGTACTGGGCAGGTTTCTCAGCTGAGGTCAAGGGGCCATTAGATGGAACGGTTGAGGACTAATAAGATGTGGTTGACTGAGAAGATGCACTGCTGTGAACAATGGTATGTTTTATGTTTTCAGATTTTGCTTTGTGCTAATCAGTGTATGTACCTTATAAACCCCAATAATTATGAATATTGTCTGTGATTTTGTTTGCCCTTGTAATGAATTATTGAAACGAGCTCAGAAGCAGAGTGCCAGGAAAGGAACCAGGTAAAAGAAGGAACAGGGTAGGAAAAAGATGTAAAGTGGCGGCGTGACTGACTACTACTGTGTTAGTCCAACTAGAAACAAATTCATTGACACTGATATATGTGTAAGAGAGAACTTTATATCAAAGAGCAATTATATATTAAGAAACATCTCAGCCCAGTCCAGATCAAGTCCAGAGTTTGATATTAGCCCATATGTCTGATACTAAATTCCTCTTTAGACTCACACTGCCATTCAATGATGCTGAATCCAAGAAGATCACAGGCCAGTGAGTGGAAAGTATTGTAGATCCAGTGGCTGAGGAAGCATCTCAGCACTGGTGTGGGTCTCTATGTGGCTCCTCCTGCCCCAGGCTCTGGCTCTATAAACGTAGCTCCATTTGGTTTGTCATCAGGAATGCCTCACAGAAAGAGTGTGTGTCCCACCACCAGGGAGGAACACAGGAGTTCTCAGAATCCTCAGGAGAAGGCCATTCCCGACAGAGAGGCCTCATTGGCTCTGATCTGATGGTCAGGCTAGACTCCATTCTTCACTTAAGTTGACAGGAGATTATGTAACTGCCACCTTTTTGCAGTGGGAGTTACCTTTTTACAATTGGCTTTGGCATGGCTTGGAGTTGATTTCTCCTCCCTACTGAAAATAAGAGAGGTCAAACATGGCCTGTATGCACGTTTTGGAGATACATATTCTCCTAGTGCATAACTAACAAAAGCAAACTCACTGCCACTTAGTCAAGCTGGCTCCTAGTGACCCTTATAAGAAAGGGTAGGATGGCTGTTGTGGGTTCCTGAGACTGTTAGTATTTCACAGACTAGAATGCCTCATTTCCCACCCTCACTAACTGGTGGTTTCAAACTGCTGACTACAGATCCCAGCAGAACATTTAAACCCCTACGCCACCCAGACTCTCACTTACTAGTACATTCCTTTATTATATTTACCAAGAGGTCTGTCGTCAGCACTTACCAGAAGAATTACTTGGTCATTTCTCTCTTAAATATTCTATAAAACTGAGAGATAGTAAAGTTGTAGGCCTGTTAATTCTTTCTCCACCATTTCATTAAATATTTCTGCTATGGTTTTCCCAGAAAGCATATACTAGGACTTTTTAAAAATTTCTATATTTATTTTAAGTACATAGAGCTTTGTAATGCTTCATATGTACTGTCATTTTACCTTATACAATAAGTAAGGTTATCATTTTATAGAATAAGCCACTGACATTTCCAGAATGACTAATAACTTATCCAAAGGCAGTAAGTGCTAGAAATGGTTCTGATGGTGGGTCTGCTCTTGATTATAATTAATATTAATTTTTATATATCATATTATCTCCATGATGACTTGTGAATTACATATTTAAACAATAACAAAAGATATGTATATTGAAGATAATGTAGTTTCAGAGTTGAGTTGGACATATTTGAAAAATAAAATAAAAAATTAAATGCCCTGATAATTAGAAAGGTCATTTGCCATTGCTTATAAACTACATAAAACATTGAGGAATAGAGAACATATCACAAAGATCATTATAGAAAAGAAAAAATAAAAATTGTATATAATATGCCAATAATTGTAACATAATGATTTTTATTAATATAATTGTAAAAATACTTTAAAATATCTCAAATTTTTCCATACAATATCTGAACATTTGATTTAGATATCTCGAAGAAAAATCTTTTTGCATCTACCAGCAAAATCCAAATCTGCAGAATTTGTTTTATATAATTATATCCTCTCATCAAACTCTTAAGACTAATATAGTATCCTGAAATTTTATGGTAAGAAAATAGAATCAGAGAGTAATAAATAAGTCCTGTGAAAGACAAATTCTGTGCATGTGAATGGTAACAAGCGACTAAAGGGTCCAAATGATGTGTAAGCAGCCTGCCTCCAGACCTCCCAGAATGATTTTATGAGATTACCCAAATTCACATTATTCTTAGTCAAGGCAATCTCCTGTCAAGAATAGAATTTGATGTGAAACACCAGAATATAGTTATGTGAATAGGTCCACTCAAATTGGGCAGCATCAATCAGAATATAAGGGAAAGGATTCTGGAGAAGGGACGGGGGAACATTGTTTATATAGCATCACCGCATTTGTTTGTCAAGTACATGTGCTTGAATAATTAAGGTAACTAATTCTCAGAATCCAAATGGGCTCTACCTTGGGCTGCTAACCACAGGGCAGCTTGACTAAGCAAAGGCACTCAACTGTGTGGCTCATAAGCAACTGTGTGTAGCATTGCTAAAAATGATAATTCCACAGTAACTAATTGTGTGCAAACAGGTGAACCAGGAAGCAGTTGTTCTAACAGAAAAAGGTCTTGCTTTATGGTTTAGAATCAAGAAACATGGCATCAGGGTTCTAGCCTTTCACCATACTTAACAGTAACCTGAGCAAATAATCCAAGAAGGTAGCCTGCATAAGAAATAATCATAGCATTAGAATGGAGGGCAGTCCATTAACAACTGCTATATTTAGAGCATGGTGACTCCATGGAAGAAAGAGCAGGCTTTTTATCGCTGTAAAAGTTACCATCACTGAAACTCACAGGGACAATTCTGCCCTGCTGCATATGGCAGAGCAGCACTAATCCCATGCAGCGAGCTGGGCATGCAGCTGAGGTTTTCAGGTAGTCAGGTGAAACAGCATTGGCTACTGCAAGCGAAGAGGGTTTGAAGCATTTAGAGATGAAAGTAAAAGTCTACAGTGTCTATAGAGACTGCAACTCAATGTAAAGAGGAGATCATTGAAGCATTTAGAGATGAAAGTAAAAGTCTACAGTGTCTATAGAGATTGCAACTCAATGTAAAGAGGAGATCATTGAAACTGCACCAATATACATTATAATAAATAGGGGGAGGAAAAGAATGAATTTGCCTAAGATTTGATTTTACTTGAATTCACAATCCAAACTCATTGAAGAAATAGTCAGGAAGTAAGGCCAAAAATGGCCTTGGTCCAATGTGCTGCCCAAGATTTCATTAAAATGCTGAAGAGAAATTATTTCACTTTGAGGAATAAGGTGCACTGGCTCAACCCCGGGCATGTTTAGTAGCTTCATAGGCTCATGAATGCTGAGCAATGAATAAGACAGAATGAGGAGTAGATCATTTTGTGGATTGATGAAGAATAAGGGAAGTTTTATAGACTGTCCAAAGAACAACATACTTGGTCTTGGAAGAAGTACAATCTGAATTATCCTTAGAAAAGGGGCTGTTCAGACATTGCATTATTTATTTTGGATATGGGATCAGGAGGTAGCAGTTCCTGCAAAAGGGCATTGTGTTTATTGATGTAGATGATGAGCGAGAAGAGGAAGACTCTTGATGAGTTGGATTGACCTACTAGCTACAACCGTGGGGTCAAGCACAGCAATTCAATGATGAGGATGGAGCAGCTGTCGGCAGTGTTTCAGTCAGTTGCACCTGTGGTAGTTATGGCACAGTGTTACCTGTTGTGCTGCGATCAGCTAGGTTCACAGTTCAAAACTCAGGAGAAAGATGGGTCTTCCTACTACAGTCCGAGAAATCCATAAGAGCCATGCTAGCCTGACCTAACGGATCTTCAGGAGTCCAAATTGACTCTATGGAAGTGAGTTAATAAGTCAGAATTGAGTAGATGGAGCCTAGCACCAATTACATTAACTAGTTTCCATAATTCTGGAAGGTTGCTTAAAATAAATAAGGCCAAGATCATGTTATAGTGATCCTAAAATAAATACGGTTCTCTCTACCTTCACTTTGTTGACTGTTGAGTGAATAATTAGACAACTTGGACTAAGTCTTTTAGAAAAATTACAGACAAGAGAGAGCTTTTCAAACTTGCTCCCAAGGGACCCCATTTCCAGTGGTGCAAGTCACTTTGTAGTCTTGAAGGAGTTTGGCTTCAATGAATAGAATATTGAAAATGTGATGAAATATTATTCCTATGGTTAGTCAGATAAAATTATAACTTCCATTCCTGGATTCTGTCTATTGCTTTATTGGATGCCATGATTTCATTAAACCATTTGCTGTGTGCGGGAGAGTCATTGGGTAAGGGATTTAGGATGGCCTGCCATCAACATATGAGCAAATTTTAAAACGGATTCTCTTTGACCTTGGCCTTAATTCTTTCAAATTAATAAATGCCCAAATGGAACCCTTCGCATGGACTAAGAAGCCCACCACTCTGCTTCACACACTGTTTTAATTGGCTTCCGTGTTATTTAATTAGCTTTTTCAATCACATTGATTTATCTACATATCAGAATAAGTCAAAATCATAAACAACTTTTATTAAAAACCATAACAAAAAATAAAAAGGTGAAAAAATTATGTCTCAAAATATCCTCCAACCATTTCTATAAACTTCTGAAGACAGTATTTATCACTGTAAATATTCACTGAAAAATTCTCTACTCTTTATTCTATGTCAAAAACAGCAGGCTTGGCACTCCCAGGACACTGATATTGTCTTCCTTTAAACTTTCTTTGAGTTTGAGCAACAAAGAGTCTGAAAGGACAAGATCAGGGCTGTAGGGTGGAGAGGATAATGTTTCCCAATAAAATTCTCCTTGCTCCTATTAAAGAATGAGCATGTATATTTGGATGGATTAAAAATTCAGTGAAACTTTCCTTTCTTTTCACACCAATGCAGGCTTTAGTTATTTATATATTTTAAAGCTCTTCCTAATAAGTTCTCATTAATATCCTGTGTCCTTCAAGAAACTATCAAGATTGTCCATTTGAACTAACCTTTTGACTGGTTGATTAGATTCCTTCAAAAATTTCTGTTTTGAATGAACTTACTCTGTGGATTGTACTGGTAAATCTAAGACTTATGCTCAGCTATAATTTTAATAGAATATTCTCCACTAGCTTTTGATTTCACTTAAAAGGTTGATTAAAAGATCAATACTTTGACCTACTTTATCTTTGTGCATTGCTTTTGCCATCCATCAAGACAAAAGCAATTCGCTGAGGCCAGATTTTCATTTAAAATTGGAAATGCTGAATGAACTATCTTAACATTAGTAACTATCACATTAAAATTTCATCATGATCTGGAATTTAGCCACAATTTCTTCATTCTACCAGATTGATGGTCTCACTACTTGTGGCTCATATGTAAAGTCTTCCTGACCTTCTTTAGAACACAAGATCTTTGTAAAAAAGTTATTTTAGGTGGGGTGGTTATCTCATAAACGTGTTCCAAAACTTCAGTAATTTGGGGAGATGTCCACTTGTGCTATTTTTTTTCCTTCATTCTTTTATTAACCCTGGCCTTAAAATCAGATTTTTCCCTATGGTACAAAAAATGTTCTTTTTTCTTTTTTTTTAACTAAGGCACCATCAGAAGATTAAGACATGTACTACTTCAGGAGCACTTGTTGCTAACACTGGTTTCAGAGATGTTTCAACATGTTTTGTTTGGCATGAAATGATGCATGTATCAACTGGAACCCTAGGAGAAATACTTTTGAATTATCTTTCTGCATCTTGGATGATATCTCAAAGTGAAAATGAATATCACGAAACTGGAAAGGTTTAATAAACCTTTCTTCAAGAGTTGGCATAACTTCCTGATTATCTTATCAATGCATACCTATGAAGATAAACATTTTATTCCTGAATCACATTGACAAGTCTTGTGGATAAGAGAACATTTAAGCAAGCAAACTCTTAACTCTGTCTTACTGTGTTATTTCCTTTGATCATGGATTACAAAAATAAAAAGGAATATTAGGCTTATTCATAACTCCTCTATTTCTCCTAGTTATTTTTCTAACATTCACGTCCTCCATTTCACCTTTGCAAAATCTTTAAAATATGTCCCCTAATGTCCAGTTTCACTGCTGTTGATTGATTATAATCTCTTCCTGGAATTATCACAATAGCTTTATAAATTGTGTGCCAGCCTTCATTCTTGCAAAGTCTTTTATATTTCTGAAATAAAATTGATTATGCTATTCCCTTTCTTTAACAAAGACTAGTGATTCTTACACTTCTACCAAGTGGTTCCTAATTGCAAAATAAAATGACACTTTACTGCTACAGGGATCTGAAGCAGAACTATATTCATACCAAATAAAGTTTCTGTCTCCTATCTTAGCTTAAAAATGCACAAGGCTTTTTCCCCTTACTTTTCACCTTAATTAGAGTATCACTTATTTCAATAGTATATTTTAAATTCTGATTTAGAAGGTATGAATTTCTCCAACCTATTGAACTATATATAGCTTGTCATAAAACATCTTACATATAGATTGTTTTAAAATTACATTGACCACTTTTGTCAGCAATTTGTACATAGCGCATATCCATACACAGATAAAAAACAGAAAGGAAGAAACAAACTAAAAGAAATCTCACTGACAAACAAAGGTAAGTACATGGGGTATTTCTTCATGTCAGATGGTCAGCTCAAGCCCAGCTGATCTAAACTGGGCTTGAATGGGCAGCAGTTAATCAAGTACTGGGTCTAGTCAGTCTTGAGTTATACTATACGTGTACATTCTGGTCTCTGAATGGTCCCATGCTGAAAGTAGAAGGGCATATAGCAATTCCAGGAAACTTTTCTCATTACAACGCAAAGGAAAAAGAAAGATAAAACAAAATGCATAATCATATCTAAAGAAGCCAATTACCCAATTACACACTATCTACTAATATTACTGTACTTAATGCAAGTTGAGTGGCCACTCCTAACATTGATAAGCAAAACATACATTTTTTTTCTTTTAAAGGTGTGTAGTGAGCAAAGAAGGGCACATTAAAAATAAATCATCCAATATAAAACATTCACCACACTTTGATTTTCTAAGTACTTTTTGTGAGACTGAAACCTCCGTAAGGGCAGAAATATTGTTCTACTTACTGATCTACTTATTCATGCATAATACATAATCTTTAGAGGCCATTTGCAGTTCACAATATGCATCTTGATAATTCTAACACATGATAGTAAGAGAATTACAACATGTATCTCCTGTTAAAATTGCATCTATGCCTATATTATTAGCACTTGTCCAGTCTAAACTCTGGATATGTAAAATCTGACCATTTGTCCCTTTGTCCTGAGACCACCCTGGACCGAATGACCCTCTTCTTGCCTATTGTTGTTAGGTTCTGTCAGCCCATTCTGACTCGGTCCCCAACTGAGCAGCAGAGTAAAGTGCTGCTCAGGTCTCGATCATTTTAACACTCCTTCCTCTGTTTGAGCCCAGTGCTACAGCCACTGTCTCAAGTCATCTTTCTCTGTGCTGCGCCTCCACTTTCCCATGTATAACATCATTCTCCCGGAAATGGTCCTTCCCATTAACATGTCCCACGTACATGCGACAAAGTCTTACCAAGCTCACTTCTAAGGAGAATTTAATAGTTTCATCCTTTAACATAGTTATTCCATTTGTATTCCCACTTAGTAAAATCACTTCCTTTCCCCCCTGAATTTACAGTTTAATCCATTTTCAATATAATGCCTATTAAGATATGAATGATACTCAATATGTTAGTTACACAAAACTTTAATCGTATTTTTAATGGAGTAACGGAAGCGCTCACTCAAAAACCAACTCACTGTCATCAAGTCAGTCTTTCACTCACAGCGACCCTGTAAGACCAGGCCCAACTTGTCTGGGTGAGTTTCCAAGACAACACTCTTGATGAGCGTAGGCCGCCTCCTTGTCGGCCACGGAAGAGCTCGCGGTTTTGAACTGCTGACCTTTTGGTTATCAGCCCAACACATAACCACTTACGGCCACCTGGACTCTTCAATGATAGCTACTCTAGTTATTTTAATCATCTAACCCCAAACAGATTAGGACTTCAAATGACAACCAGTACTTGAAAATATCCTTATGAAGAGTAGCTCCCAGATTAAAACAAATATTTCCCTCAAATTGACCTACTTATTCTGAAGATTTTGCAAAAGCTACAGTCTTCTATGTTGTGGACTTTATGCCAGAAACGCAGCAGCATTTGGCTGGTCAAGTTTTATAATGAGCACAAAATGGTAAAATGAGGATTAGGAAAGTGCATCAAGAACTTGGAAAATAGGACTTGGACTAGCTGTATGAAAATGAATTTTTTCTAAATAGCATTGAAATGCAGAAGCACTGCAGAAATTATCTTACTTTTCCATTCACACAGTGCATCTCATTGAAAGATTAATTATTAATTTAAACCAGAGTTTTAGGCACAAAAGGATTAGGATGCTGTATATTTCTACATTCTATTTACAATGCTGCAGGTATAAAAATAGATGCCAAGTGCAATATATCATACTATCCAACAAGGGATATCTCTTGGAAACTCACTCCACTGAGTTAATTCTGATGCATAGTATCCGTCTAGGACAGGGTAGAACTGTCCCTATGAATTTCTGAGACGGTAAGTCTTCATGGGAGTAGAAATCCTAGTCTTTCTCCTGCAGAGTGGCTGGTGGTTTGTGACTTGCCTGCCTTGGGGTTAGTATCCCAAGGTGTAACTCCTCTCTTGAAGTGCTCCTTATTCACACACACACACACACACACACACACACACACACACACTCCCTCTCTCCCCTTCTCTCTCTCATACCTGTTTTAAAATCCCACCCCATAGCAGTAATATTTTATGTATTTCAGAAATCTTACAGTAACTACCAGTATATATTTCTCTATCTTCACAAATGTGAAGCATAAAGTCTGTCTTTGTGAATGACAGTTCTGACAAGTAAATAACTCCCATTCTTACAATAAGAAAAGGCATAACAAACTGAACATTACTCAATTTTTGGACTCTTCAGAGAACTGAAACCACAGGGTATAGAACCTTTCTAGAATGTAGGGAATCAAGTTAATATACAGAAGCACAGCTAAGTCTAGCTAATCTCAAGTAGAAGCCTATGGTGCCTTGAATTAATCCACACCCAAACCCACTGCCATTGAGTTAATTCTGGCTCTCAGGGACTCTGTAGGACAGAGTAGAACTGCCCTCATGAGCTTCCAAGTTTGTACATCTTCACACGATCTGAAGGTCTCATCTTTCTCCAGTGGCCATGAACCAATAGGAACAGTTAAGTAGCGGATTCAGCACATTGCTGGAGCATTAGTTTGTATTACTTTGGAAGTTCAAAAAATTTCTGGGAGCCTCGATCTGAGCTGAAGTCTCACAATGTGGTCGGGTTTACTTCCAGATCCCCTACCAAGATCTCACGGCCAAGAGCCAAGAAATAGCAGTTTGTCTTTGGTTTATGGAGTAGAAATGAACCATTTTTTAAAAAAACCCAGTGAGTTTCTTCATTATTAAAGATTCATCTCTCTAGTAAGATACACTTTATCTGAATCTTATCACACATGGGCAGAAGGCAATTAACAAACTACTGGCCCCATTTATTCTTCTATTCTGCTCTAAGGAGAAGCAAATCAACAATGACAAAATAAATATATGTGAAGGTCACAGTCCCAAGACAAAGGTCTACCAAAAGATTGAATTATATGAAGATATTACAGAAGTGTCCCCTCCTTACTCCTTATAATCAAATCATCATGGTACTGTAAGAGCGAATTAAAGCTGAAAACTTTCAAAGGCACAGCATCTATTTACAAAGCAGCTGTTAGGAAAAAGCCAAAAATCAAACAAGCAAACACAAAATAACAAATCCAAGAGAGACAAAAGTAAGGATAGAATAGAAATATGAAATCTCAGTGCCTACAGCTATGACAAAAAATAAGTATCACCCAACCCTTAGCTAGACTGACTGACATTATGACACTACTTATATAAATTTCTATTCATCAGTGTATCGTGTTCAACATTAATGGAAAGAATAACATTAGTTTATGTTATTCATGAGTATGTTTAGTATAACATACACATAAAAAAGCAAGTCAACACAAAGGAAACCGTGGATGAAGAAATCAACAAACGTTAGAAAAAAATATGGTAGGACATATATTTAGCAATTATCCAAAAGAGAAATTAAAGTAAGTGTGATTAATATATTGTCAATTTTATTATATAAAACATTCAAGAAAATGTCACCAAAGATATGGATAATTTCAAAAAGTCTCTAAATATTATGACAGAAATCCAGCACTACCAAAGAAATGAGTAAAACTTAGCTGAAGGAAAGGAGCAATGGGGTTGAAGATATGTTAATAAACACTTGCTAGACTAAAATACAAAGAAACAGAAAAAAGAAGAACAAACAATAGGACAGAATAGTGAAGAACTGTAGGACAATTTCAAAAGGTGCAAGGTATATGTACCTTGGAATACCTGAAATAAAAGGAAGAATGGAACATTAAAAAATATTAATAATGACCTAAGAACTACCCAAAACTAATATAAGACACCAATCTACAGATATAAATGGTTAGAGAAAATCAAGCAAAGTATCAAAATATGAATACTTCAAGTATAACTCCAATTGCACAAAAGATGAAGGTAAAAAATATCTCAAAAGTGACCAAGGAGCTTAACCACAGATGAAAAAGAAGACAATTAAACCCGTCTTTCTGCTGGAAGCCACGCAAGCCAAGTAAAAGTACCAGGACATATTTAAAGAAAGAAATACACCAACTTTGACTTCTATATGCATCTAAAATACAGTTTTTAAGAGTGAAAGAGAAGGTGTATCACTTCTGGCATGGCAATGTGAGGAGCTCTGGGGACACGTAAGATTGGTAACAATTGGAGAGAGAGAGAGAGAGAGAGAGAGAGAGAGAGGCTGAGAACTTAATCTCTGGAAATGGTCCTATGGGCATACAGAAAATTAAAAGACATTACTCAAGGAAATTCACTGTAATTTGTCAAGGAATAAGACCCATGTTTCTTGTCACAAAAATAAATTCTAAGTAAAAGTGTCTTTTGATGTTGATTGACAGATTACAAGATTTGAGGTAGTTTGGACAGGGGGTAGCAACTGTGATTTTACACACCCCTCTCCCTGACATCCCAGGTGCTTTCCATGCACTCACATCGTCGAGAACTTTCAGAGAAAGCTCAATGCTGACAGTTAACCTCACTTTCATGAATTGGAATAGTTTACCATTTTCAGCCTTAGGCCCTTTCCTCTTTGCATAATTCAAAAACAGCATAGTTAACTTTTGCCACCTCCAATTTCAAGCTTCACTTTTAAGTCAGTGATTTTAAAATTGTAAAACTAATTCTGACCAAAGTTTTAGAGATTCCAGACATATTGATTGAAGAGATGTTCACAAGGACACAGTGAGAATGTTAAAAGAAATTATTATAACTAGAAACATTATTCTTTTGTGTAATGATGTCTAGGAGCCCTGGTGGGGTAGTGGTTATTCATTGCGCTACTAACCCCAAGGTCAGCAGTTAGAAACCACTAGTTACACCGAGGTTTCCATGAAGTTTACCGTCTCTGAAACTCACGGTGACAGTTTTAGGCAGCCCTATCAGAATCAACTCAAAGGCAGTGAATTGTGTGTGAAAGGCAGACAAAGATGCTTATGTTTAGCTGGGCAAACTACCTAACAGTTTCTGTGGCTTAATCTTTTACCTGTACAGTAAAATGGTTGTACATGATGACACCTAACGAAAGATGCTTTCAACACTGAAATAATGTAGCCCTCAAGACTAACACATTTTCTTGTGACAATTTGTTTAATATTTGGAGATATATTTCTTGATTATTAGAAAAATAATTCAAGATTGTACTTTTGGTATATATCCTAAGCATATTTTTTTCCTTGATTTATAAAGATCATATTGTGCTTCTTGTTAGAATAGAAGTAATTTTCTAATTCAATGTATGTATTAATATTTTAACTATTACTCTTTATGAGGTCACTGTGGGTGCAAAGCAACCTCCTCCCTGGGGGACAGACAACCGAAAAGTGGGTGAAGGGAGACGTCGGACAGGGCAAGATATGACAAAATACCCATTTATAAACTATCAAGGGCTCATGAGGGAGGGGGAAGCGGGGAGGGAGGGGAAAAATGAGGACCTAATGTCGGGGGTTTAAGTGGAGAGAAAATGTTTTGAGAAACGATGTATAAATGCTCTTTACACAATTGATGTGTGTATGGATTGGGATAATAGTTGTATGAGCCCCTAATAAAAAGTTAAAAAATAAATAAATAAACTGTATTTTGTCAATTATTCCTGAAGAATGGGTACAATCTCATTTAAAAATCAATCTCCTCAATTACCTTATCATATATACATAACACATACTATTAATAACTTTACCACCAACAAAATGTGTTTGGCAAATTTGACACTTAAAAACGCCTTTTTATTGCTAGCAAAACTGCATACTTCCTACATCAAATATCGATGAAAATGATTCTTTATGTTACCTGAAATGGTCTAAGACTCTCTGGTTATTTCTTCCTGATAGAAACCCTATAGATGACCTTTGCGATGTAAATCTTTACTGAAAAAGACCGCCTCATACGAGTAGTTCTCCCAAAGAAGGACTGGTCACTTTGAACCAACAACTGTGTGCATGCAACACAATACCTACTCGAGATGTTCTGCAATATTTCAACCTTACTAATTTAACAAAGATAACACATTCTCTGGTGCGTTCTTTGAGATCACCCGCTTCGTGATATTTTGTTATTCTCCAGGGAATCTAGGCAATCTCGACTGCACTTCTTCAAGCCTGAGATGCTGAACGGTCCACACTAATTTTAACGCTTTGCTGATGCCATTAAACAACTTGTAATGATTTTTAAACCAATGTTTCTCTAGCTCCAGTCTATATCAGGCCCCATATATGATGAACTGAATCTCATTGGAATAGATGGAATAACAATGTAAATTTGAACTGAAATATGATGTATGCCTATGCTGTATTTAATTTTAAGTGAAATGACCAGATCTTGAGGTGTGTTAAGCAAGGGAGAGCTATGCTTAACAGAAGGTTGCCCTGAGTGTGAATTCTGGTCAAATTTTTCTAAGTCGTGTGATCTAGGACAATTTAGCTCAATTTCCTTTGCTTCAATTTCCTCATCTGTAAGATGAGATTTAAGTTATGGGAACATGGTAAAGACTGAAATGGCTATATATATACATATATGTATATATTTCATATACTTAGAATTATATGTGGAATATCATAAAATATATGAGTATTACCCTTATGACTGGAAATACTAAATTAGTTGTATGTTTTTAAATGGTTGAAGATCAATAGGAGTAGTCAGTGACAGGGAAAGGGTCAAACTGGAAACAGCAAGAAACAAGGTCTTCCAGAGCCTTGCAGTCATTGGTGATGAATTTGGACTTTCATGGAAAATCTGAGAACGGAATGTGAAATGTTCTCATTTGCATTCAATTCCCTTTGACTCATGTTTTATTAACAATTTAGGTCAAGATCTGGACCCAAAGTCCACTCGGGAAAAGCAAAAAATAATAACAACAATAAATCTTTGGAATTCTTGATGCTGCCTTTTTGTGTATATGTACGACTAAGAAAATTTTAACTTGTTTTTTAAATGAACTATTTATTGTGAATTTATGGGGCTGGTGGTTACATTCAGACCGTCAGCTCTGCATTCCACGGTGAGGCATGCAAAACAGCAACTTCTCCCTGAAATCAAGATCTGCAGCCTCCCCAGATGTTCTTTGAAGGCACAGTATCATCTGAGGTTAACTATATATATTCCAAAAAGTCAGATTTTAAGTTCTCTAATGATCTACCCACCAGCAAACTGGATGAAAGTGGTCACTTTATAATCCTTTCACAATCATGACTAATGATCACACTGTTCCTGAACAGTCAGTTCTCGGAAGGTACAGGAAACGAACATTGCCTTTGAAGCTTACCTACCTCCGCCCTCTTCTTAACAGCAGCTATAGATTTCTCTTCTGCACTAAAAGACACCCCAGTCCCAGAAAAATGTTAAACACATTTGTGAATTCAAAACCCCTTGTAACTAACTGGACGTGGGAAAAAAAAACACACCATTCAAACAATTCATATGGACATAGAAACAATGTAACCAGTAGCTTCCAAAGGGGCTGTTGCCATGGCGACCCCATCACAGCAAGCATGCCTGGCAATTAGATAATTGTTGCTGGAATGATTATTATCAGTCATTAGTTAGCACCTTCAATATTTAAATATATCTAGGGAGAGAGGAAATAAAACTCAAGCCTTGCCAACTCAGTGACGAAGTCTGGCAAGCCCATACCTATATAGAACAGAAATACGATGACCAGTTACTAAATATTCGCTAAAAAATTAGAGTACTTCGTGAGAAGTGGTAAAACCTTCTATTATGGAGAAGTTTTAAATGTACTATTTTTTTTTCTTGAGAACAAGAAAAATTACCCACTTATAGATCATACGTAAATGTTTCAACTGTAGAACATTAAACAAACGGATTTTTTCCCTTTCATTTCTACAAATTCGATTGCAGCATACAGTGATACTGAAGGAAAGAGAAGAATTGCTCCTCAGGGTTTCTGAGACTGACTCTTCACGGGCAGAGGCAGCTATCTCTTTCTCTCTCATAGCAGCACCTTGATGGCTTTGAACTACTCACCTTGTGTTTAGTAGGCCAAGGTTTAACCTACCACATCAACAGAATACTCCTAATATCTAATGGCAGATAACTAAAGAAGCACTGATTCCCAATTAATATGCCTTTGATAAGACACTTCTAGTGTTTGGTGGATTGTATTCATATTCACTGTAAACTGAATCACTATAAAAACTGTTTCTGCTACAACTCAATTATCCCAGTTTCAAACTGGCACAATTTTATTGAAAATTAGCTATGACCACACCTTTTCTATTTTTTTTTTGACTTTGAAAATTGTATTTCTTTATTTATTATAAGGAGTAATTTAAGGTGAAGTTTCTTTTTTTTTTTTTTTTCCTTTCTTTTTTTTTTTTTTTTTTTTTTTAACATTTTATTAGGGGCTCATACAACTGTTATCCCAATCCATACACACATCAATTGTGTAAAGCGCATTTGTACATCGTTTCTCAAAACATTTTCTCACCATTAAAACCCCTGACATTAGGTCCTCATTTTTCCCCTCCCTCCCTGCTCCCCCCTCCCACATGAACCCTTGATAGTTTATAAATGGGTATTTTGTCATTTCTTGCCCTGTTCGACGTCTCCCTTCAACCACTTTTCGGTTGTCTGTCCCCCAGGGAGGAGGTCACACACAGTTCCATGTAATCGGTTCCCTCTTTCCTACCCCTTCTCCCTTTACCCTCCCTGTTTTTCCACTCACACCACTGGTCCTATAGGGCTCATCCATCTTGGATTCCCTGTATTTTCAGTTCCTATCTGTACCACACCTTTTCTAAAGCAGACTGAGAATTACTTTTCAATCGTGTTCATCTTTTACTAGGCAACCCCATTAGGAATTTTTTGTGACGGGCGGGAGAATGAAGTGCTCGTGCCCATGTGCCTCCGAAATCTAACGGCCTTAAACCATAGACTGTCCTTTTGTCGGTCACGCACGCAAGACCACAAGGATCATTGGTCCACAAATGGCAGTGTCATGATGTTTGTCTAAGGATCTTTTATTTCAATCCCTGAAAAAATGTCAATTTATTGTCATGGCACGGGTGCACAGAAGCCAGTTTTTAAAATCACTTTCATTATTTATCCAATCAATATTTAAAGAGTGCCTGCTTGGTGCCAGATGCTGGATATAATCAGTGAACACAGTAGACAAAGCTATATCCTCAAAGGATCACATTTTAGGAAAAGAAAACTAACTAAAACAAATACTTACAAAATATGATTTATTATATATTTGTTAGTGATACCTTTTATGAAGAAGATAGTGGTGGGAATGGTGGTGCCCTTTGGGATAGTGTGTCGTTTTAAATTGATATGAGACTAGAGAAGAGCTGACCCAACAGTACCATTACTGGGCATATACCCACGAGAAAGAAGAAACAGACCACGGACAGACGTTTACTTTCCCATATTCATCACAGCACAGTTCACAATAGTGAGAAGCTGGAAACAGTCTAAATTCCCATCCACAGAGGAGTGGATAAAAAAGTGGTCCATAAACTCAGTGGAATACAATGCATCCCTGAAAACAGCAATGGACCCATGAAACACCTCAAGTCATGGAGGAATCTGGAAGACATTATGCTGAGTGAAATCGTTAAGCACAAAAAGACAAATGCCATATGAGTCCTCTGCAGTAGGAGCAAGCAGGAGAATGGGCAAAAACTCAAGCTTGCAGGCCATCCAATCTGGCAGGGGACCAGAGAGCTTGATAAATAGGCAGACCAGCGTCAAGGAATCACAAGTCATCTGCTGCAGGTGAGTATAGTGTAGGTCACTTGGTCAGAGGGCACCTCAGGACAGCTAGAATCAAATAAATGGGGGAGAGCTGGATGCTGTCAGCTGAATGGTTGCCATGTGGATCTGGGCTGATAACCCCTGGAGAGGGAGGCAGTCCTTCAGAGGAATGGGACTACTAACAGGAGGGGTAGTGCCGAAGGGGAGAGGTACTGGTCACATTTGCGGGAACATAGGTGCATGAATGTCTGTTGAGGGGAGTGGAGGGATTTGCCCCTAGGTGTTAGGGGGAAGAGACCGAGGATGCTCTTGGGAACATTATGTGGGGAGGGTCTTTAGGGGTTTGCAGTGGGTGGGCAGAATTGACCTAGGGTGCCTGGGTGGGGATGTGTGTGGTAGTTACATAATCTGTTGTCAATGTGAGAGGATTAAGAGTGAAGGTGTGGATTTTAGCCTGTCAGTCAGGTCTCAGCGTGATGACCTCATTTGGGGGCGCTAGGGAGATAAACAGCTCACTGGAGGCAGTATATAAACTCACTCCCATGGAAGCCATTGCAGCTGACAAGATAGATGGAGCTATACTAGTACCCAGAACCAGAGGAGCCATGCAGAGACCACTGCCAGTGCTGAAATGCTTATACCACTACTGGGTCCACAGAGTTTCCACCCACTGGCCTGTGATCTTCCTGTACTTGGCATCATTGCATGTGTTCACTGAGTCTGAAGAGGACTTTATACATTGGTATCAGACATATGGGCTAATAACAGACTTATGGACTTGATCTGGACTGGACTGGGACATTTTGTCAATATTCAATTGCTCTTGTATATAAAGCTCTCTCTTACACACATTTGAGTCTCCCTGGATTTGTTTATCTAGTCCACCCATACGCACACAGGGGGTATCCTGGGAACTCAGGCCAGGAGCCTTGGAATGCTGGAACACTGAGTCCTGGGTTTTGGGGCATATAGCCTGCTCCAGAGGCTCCAACGGTGAGGCACCCATACAGGAACTCCACTGGATGAACTGGACGCTACTTCAGACACACTTGTAACGTGAGGACTGAAGTCAGAAAATACAGGGTGTCTGAGGAAGCAGAAGACAGCTATACCAAGAGCCGTGTACTATTGGTTGGGAGACGAACAAGGTCTTACTCTATCAACACCCTCCCTGCCATATCCATTCCTTTGTTTTTTGGTAAGTGAAACCCAAGGACATTGAGCTTATAGGGAAAGCAAATATAACAAGGGTTTCGGCAGGGAGGGGTGGGGGATACAGAGGGGTGGAAGAGATAAGAGGGATATAATGTCAAGAGAGGATATAATGTTATGAGAGGAAAAGCACACTTGGAAACTGATTCGGGAAACAATCGTTCCATCCTGCTTGACGTGATCAGACTATGGAATGATATGACATATGTATTGTGTTAGTTCAGGTTGACTAGAGTAACAAATCCAGTCATGAGAGTTTTATAACCAAGAGTAACTGTATATTTAGAAAACATCCTGGCCCAGTCCAGATCAAGTACATGAGTTTGATATTCACCCCTTAGTCTGATATTAGCCCATATGTCCAATACTAGTCCATACATTTTTCCACAGACTCACAGCACATGCAATGTTGCCAAAAGCAGGAAGATCACAGGCCAGTGGGTGGAAAGTCTTATGGAAGCATCTCAGCACTGGTGCAGCTCTCCCTGTGGCTTCTGCAGAATCAGGGCTCTGGCTGCCATCAGCATAGCTCCATGAGGCTTGTCAACAGAATGAGAAGCAGAGAGAGTGTGTCCTGTCTCCAGGGAGGAAGACAGGAGTTCCCAGAAATCTCAGAAGGCCATGCCCACACAGAGACATCATTGGCTATGACGTGATTACAGGCTAGACTCCACCCTTTTGCTCAAGTTGACAGGAGATATATAATCTAACTGTCATAAATTACATAATCTAACTGTCACACGTATTAACTTCAAGTTAGAGCAAATTAACAAGATAATAATAAAAAATTTAAAGCATAGACCCAGGAATTGGTTTGGGACTTGCACTAAATCCTGTCTCTAATTTAAGAACAATCAGTTCTTACATCATGGCCCTGTTCAATACTTGCCCTAGGAAGGGAACACAGAAGATACAGGTGTTATAACAAAATGTGGCAAAGAATTTAGATGGTTCCTGGCTATCAGACAAAATAGCCTCTGGGGGCCTTAAAGGCTTGTCTCCAAATCAACTGGCATCTAAGTGAAATATAAACTAAGTCCACATGGAAGAAGCATACCTCATCTGTCACTGAAGGATTATAATCCATATAATCCTAAATCAAAGGAGGGATCAGTATGAGAGCCTCAATTGTGACAATCTGGTGGGCAAAAGGCAATGAATGCCAGTGGGAGCCCAAGATTCATTAGGAAATAAGCCTAATGGAGAACTCCCCCTATCTAAACGTGCGGGAAGGCAGGAAAGTGGTCACTAAGCAGAGTGCTTTGGAGAAAGAAATATACTTGACCTGAATAGTTAAAATTGTGTTAGTAGATCCCCTAAGATGTGGGCTGGATGTGACCTGATTTCCAAATTTTTCTGTATTTTTGTTTTGTATTGCTTTTTCTTGTTGTTGTTCTTATTAAAGTGTATCTCAGATGTGTATGTCAAGCAGTTACCTCTTGAAGCTGTGCTATATGTTTTTGTTTTTCCATATATGAAACCCGGGATTGATGAACCTATAGGGACAGCAAGTACAATTAGGGCTGTGGGAACAGGTCCGGCCCACAGGGGAGTGAGGGAGACGGAGTCACGACCGACACGTGTGCACACAGACTCCGAAGACCAGGCTCTGATGGCGCAGGTCTGTTTTATTGTTGTCTTACCGCAGTACGTATATATATGGCGCATCACTCAATCAAATGTTACCGCGCTTACTTCCTTGGTCTAAAACTTATCCGTATATGGTTATGAAATTGTGCTAATGAGGAAGGGGCAGCAGGCATTGGCCGGGGGTTAGTGGACGCTCACGGGAGCGCGCTAGTTCTCGGGGCCATGGTGTCTCACGGTGTGCCGGGAGCCGGTGTACAGAGAGACGGTTTGCCGCTTCTCAGGCCCTCTCAGAAGGCTGAGCAGCATTCTGCGCTTTCTACGCTGTTCCTCCTGCATGCGTTCTAACTCCACAGCCATCACCCCACAGGCTCCTCCTTTTGCTTTAATTCAAGGCCTAATACATCCACCGCGAATGCTTTAGTCATATAGTTGTTCTTGCTCGTAAGCACAGGAAACATTTCCATAGTAATATACAGAAAATTAAGCAAATTGCAAAGCCCCAATATATAAGACTACTGGGCGAAAACCATGATAACAACTTATTGCGCACATCAGAAAAAAAGGGAATTCGACATATTTTCTATATTTAAAATATCAACTCTTGTTTGGCTTACACAAACAATTTCTTCAGACATTTATTGCAAAAGACCGATAAAAGTTTGATCCATGTTAAGTATAAATACAGTCGTTGAATAATTAAGGCCTGTGTTGAATTTAAATGAGTTTGGTATTGGGTTAAACATATAGCTGAATACCGTGGTTCACAGGTTACATGTATTAACTGCCACAAATTATCCACATCTTCAGAAACAGGCCCCATTTGATGCTGTAGTGAGGTTAAGCCCGCTTGTTACAGGATATTTACATGATACTGAGTGGACAAAACTTGGGCTGTACGACTAGATAAGTTGTTTAAAGTATGTGCAGTTTGTATCGACTGTTGGAAAGCCACAACCGCAGTGGTTGTGGCCGTGGCTGCTGGCAGCCACAGTTATGGCTGCAATTACTACCGAGATTCCAAGATCTCTTTTATCACGATGCATTAGAGAATAAGTTTGTCTTATCTTTAAATCTCCTTGCCACCCTTCAATAGCATTCACAGCATAACAATGGTGGAAAACAAATGAGGGCAGCTACTGGGCCATGATGAGGATTCCAACAAGAGCCAATTGTACAATTAAGCAGTGAACCATTCATTGAAAAAAGGGAAATTCTGATCGTGCTGAGAGTACGTGGGAACCAGCTAAGTATAAAAAATGGAGCTTCTACACAAGGGTATCCAAAGTATGAGACATTGGGCCAAAAATCTTCAGTGGTATTTTGAACTCGAACCGTTTTTTTCAAAATAATCTCCTTTTTCAAAACACTTGTACCCAGCGGGGGTTGCAGAGGGTGCTTGCGTTGCCCCCAGTGCTGGGCCTGTATTACACTGTGTGTGGCAATGGATGGCAGAGTAATTGAGACCATAAAAGACACCACCCTGGATAGCAACAAAAGGCCTATAATGCAAGCAAGAAAAGGAACCACACAAGAATGTAGTCCCCAAACTGAAAAAGGTTCCCAACAGTGTCTTGTTCGGCTGGATTGTGGCCGCTAAAAGTAGGAGGCATATAGGGGGTGGTATGAATAAAACCAAAATAAGGCCCCCCCCCAAAATGGAGAAGATGTAAGCAAACATCCCTGATACTGCGGACATTCATGAAAACCCAAGTCTTCACAAAAGTATACAAGTTCCATTCACTGGGCTGCACCAATCTTTTTCATGAGGGGCAAAATCACCTCTGTGTACATCACCGAGCACAACAAATTGTCCAGGGCAATCAGACACATTTAAGTTAAAACCCCATAAACAAAAACCAACTGAGTCATTTGACAAAGGAAACACACCCGCAAAGGGTGCCCAATAACTGTTGTGCAAAGGGACAAACATATTCTCTCCCATGGTGCCATTGGTAGAACAGGTCACTGGTAGCCTGGACCCCAGGTAACTGAGACAAGAACTGGGGGATTTCGTACTGCCGCCCATTGGAGGGGTGAAGCATGAACTTCTGAATTGGCAGTAATAATGGCACACATTAACAAAAATTGGGTATAGGATAATTGTGCAAAAGCGCCAGAAGGGCCAATAATTCTCCATGCTGCACAGAACCACAGAACTCAAATGTATAAATAACATCAGGGTTTTCTTGGGTTTTTATTGTGTAACCACAGTGAGATTTGGAAGAATCAGTAAATGCCAATGCTGCATGTGGGATAGGCTTTGTTGCCAAAATCCGATGTGTTCAATTGAGAAACAAGGAAGGGTGGATGAAATTTTGTGCTTAGGGTAATGGTTATCAATTCACCCCTGATAAGTAGACAACAGCAATTGTGCAAAAGGGGACTGCTCAAATGCCCAAGCAACTAAATCTTCGGATAGTGGAAGCACCTTGCCAAGGAGACGCTTTGCTGTAATAAAAACATTGTCCAAAAAGGGGCTACAGTGGAGGAAGTGGAGTAGGCCATATGGACCCAATACACCACTCCTATTTTTTCTTGAAAAAGGACTCCCATGGGGAATCCTTTAGTTGGCAGCACCAAGGCTAATAAAGGTGCCTCAGGTTGGTAATGAAAAAGCACTGCCTCATTTAAGGCCTGATTAACTATATGCAGGGCCCCTGGGGCTTCTGGAGAAATGGCAGTACCTTCCTCTGGTTGCTGAGGGCCTTCAAGCAGGGAAAATCAAGGTGAAGGTCGTTGAGTGGTAACATGTAAAAATGGGTGAATCCATGCAATGTTGCACAAGAACTGATGCATAGATGCCAGAGCAGGGGTAGAAGGAAAAGACAAATGGAGCTTTGAGGCCTTACCGGTTTAGCGGTTCAGTAGTGTCCAAGAAAGAAATAAAGCTTCTGCTTTTGAATTTTTCCCGCTGCAATATAAAGTCCTCGAAAATTTAATTCCACTCCTTCCTTGACTTGTATTTCCCTTTCTGGAGGGGCACTGTCGAGCCATGTGTCCTGTCCTCCACATTCCCAACCTTTTACCATCGCTCTGGACACCTTTCACATTGAGGTGGAGAGCAAGAGCAGCGGCAGGCGCCTAGCATTGTGAGAAATAGTGCCCAAGTCGTGAATGGCGCTGATCCACGCTTGCAAACTACCGGCAGGACCCGGGCGATAGCTTGCCGAGCCTCAGCTGTAGCGCTTCCCAAACCAGCTCCTTCACCGGGCTCCATGGAGCCTGTCTCCCGAGTCCACCACACAAAATTCGCAAAACTCTCCTGCGGCTTCTGCCGGAGTCCAGAAACGTGGGCTTCAGCTCCCTACGTCACTTTCGGAACAGAGCGCATAGCACAGAGGCGAACTTGATCAAAGTATTGTGGGGGGCCCTGCATTTGGGCTACTGCAGAAGCGCCATTGCCCTCTCCTTGGAGAGTCTGGAGGGATGTTGTTGTCCCGGGCTACGTTGCCCTGTCCTGTCACTTCTTCCTCATCATAAAAGGCAGATTTCCACTGCAGAAATTGGCCACCCATTAACACAGCACGCATGATGCTTTTCCAGTCTGTTGGGGTATTTAGTGTGGTGGCAAGGGACCCAAACATTTGAGTTACGAATGGAGGCTGTTTTTTATCACCGCTTTTTCATCGTATTCAAAGCTTCTAAATTGTATGGAATCCAATTCCTTAGTGGTTGCTGACTCGCCTGATGGGTGAGAGTAACAGGGAACAACTGGGGGGCGGGGGATTGCCACCTGAGGATCGGACACGTGTGGCCTCTAATAGAGGCTGGGCCTGGGCTGGTAATGGTGGATACAAAGGCCTTGTCTTAGGCAGAGTACCCTGTGAATTGGTGTCAGCCGGGGAACGGAAGGCTGTGGGAGACAGGATTGGGCATCAGGGGACAAAACCGAGGTCATTAAATCTGCTGACTCTGGTCCAGAGCAGCCTCGGCCTGAGGCTGGGGCTCGCCAGCGACATCCCAGAACGGCAGTAGCAATGGGGGAAAAGTTACAGGCAGTACTAGCTCCTGACTCTCTTTAAGTTGTGCTACTTCAATGACTCTTTCCCAGGTGTGCTCATCCCACACTTGCCGCGCCAGGAGCCAGGGACAAAGTTCTGAAACTTGTTCATGGAACGCCGTGACATGTTTCTCAGCAACCTTCACATGCCTGCTCTCTAAGATCCCCTTCAGTATACTCAGCTGAGTCTGCTGAGTGTGAGAGGGAGTGTTAGCCATCGCTAGAGAGGTCCACTCACCCAACCACAAAAGTCCTGCGGGGTGTGGGAACAGGTCCGGCTGCAGGGGAGTGAGGGACACGGAGTCACGACCGACACGCGTGCACAGACTCCGGAGACCAGGCTCTGATGGCGCAGATCTGTTTCATTGTTGTCTTTCCGCAGTTTATATAGGGCGCATCAGCCAATCAAATGTTACCACGCTTATTTCCTTGGTCTAAATTTTATCCTTATATGGGTATGAAATTGCGCTAATGAGGAAGGGGCAGCAGGCGTTGGCTGGGGGGCTAGTGCACGCAGAGGAATGCTGACAGAGCGCTAGTTCTCGGGGCCATGGTGTCTCACCGGTGTGCTGGGAGCCAGCGTACAGAGAGACGGTGTGCCGCTTCTCAGGCCCTCTCAGAAGGCTGAGCAGCATTCTGCGCTTTCTACGCTCTTCCTCCTGCATGCATTCTAACTCCACAGTCATTACCCTCACAAAGGGGTTGGGGGAAAGGGGTATATAGGGATAGAGGAAGGGAAAGGGGAGATGATGACAAGGAGTACATGTAGAAAAAGAATGCTTGGAAACTGATTTTTGTAGCAATTGGACATTCTACTTGACATGATTTAAATTTGGAATGATATTATATATGTAATAAATACCAACCAATAATTTAAAATAAATTAATTCCTGTTTGTTAAAGCCTATATGGTCTAAAAATATGGCTAGCCCAGAATGCAACCAGGGACCCTTTTAAAAGAATAGAACACTAATAGCTAGTGGCTGTTCAAGAAATTTTAATAAACATAATTATGTACCACAAAAAAAGAGAGAAGAGAATGATTTGTACAAATATTTAGAGAATCTGACTCTAATCAGGGAGAAGAGAAAGTATGGCGACCCAGAGGGAGATGCTCCTCAGTAAATGGAAAGCACAGCACCAAAGCAGGTGAAATGGAGCTTGGTGAGGCTTCTGGAAATCAGTAGAAAATCATGCCAAGAAGGGCTGGGGGTGGGGGGTGGCTGGAGTCTAGGAGGCAAATAGGAGAACTTGTTTTCAATCTGATTTTTAGAGATTTGAGAAATCAAGCCATTGGAGAATTTTAGTAAGAGTAAGAGTAGTGCTGTGACCTAACTTAGTTTGTAAAGTTGTGGGAAGCAGGCTGTGGGGGCAAGAGTGAAACAGGAAGTCAACTTAAAACGCTGCAAGAGTAGTTTAAAGTGGCAAAGTAGAAGGTCAACGAAAAAGAGTAAGAGCCTGGAGGAGATTGATTAACATAGTGGCTGCCACATGAGTCCAAGCACAGCAATAACTCTGAGTACAATGCAGGATGGGCTGTTCCCCTCACGTGGGGTCACTCTGAGTCAGAACCAGTTCTCCAGTCCTTCACAACAACAATGCATAAAATGTTTGTATTTGAAGAGTACATTGATTTGATGACTTCCTGGCATTTCTGGAAGTTTTTAATTCTACAGAGACTGTATTTATTTCCTTCTTTAAAAGGAATGTCAAGGTCCGTCACATAAGAATAGAGTCGGTTCACATACTTTAGTAAAACTGAGAATGAGAAAGGAAGTGGATATTATAATATGCACAAGATATGAAGCTTTGAGTAGGAAAGAGAAAAGATTGAAAAATCTAATTTTAAAAAAAGTAGATTTGTTCATAGAATTGTCTATACCATAAAATATAGGATGAAGCTTTGTGTTCATTAGTGATTTTTTATTGGTATTTAAAACTCCTAATCACACTTACTCCGTGAAAAAGTACATGGATAATTTAAAACTTGGAGAGCAAAAGACACGCTGAAACATGCATAGTTTCATGCCATTGGAGCTCGTCTTTTAAAATGCTACTCTCTTAAAGATATTGAATGGATTCTTAACTGCTTGTATTATTCATACCTCCATTATGTAGCACCAGTTCAATTTCTCCTTAGTAATCTAGATCAATCACTCTACTCAATACAATGAGACCCTTCCTGACATGTTGATCCAAAGGCACAAGAAACCCAAAGTGGCCAGCGGGCATTCTCATCTGCCAGTTCAGTGGAATATGCGCTGTGTTTCCAGGTGGGAGAGTTCCTTCCTTTGGGACCAGGACCATCCAGGCATGAAGGGACAGGAAGGAAAAATGCTGCAAGCGGATCACTAGGAGTAATAGTGAGTGGTGCCACGTCAGCTTCCATCCCTTGGTTCCTGGATGCATAGATCCTGGCTATTGGAGACACAGCACCATATATTGGCCACTGGTTTAGAGCATACACAGCCCCCTGGAGAATGTTGCCCCAGTCCTGCAAGGTGTTGCCACTTAAATGGTGCCACAATTGTCTTTAGGAGGCTATTTCATCATTATCTCAAGCTAGCTGCTTCAGGATGATGAGGAACATGATACGACCAGTGGATTCCATGGGCATGGGCTCATCGCCACACTTTATTTGTTGTGAAGTGAGTTCCTTGATCTGAAGTAATGTTATGTGGGATTCCATGCTGGTGGATAAGCCAGAAGTGCAGGGAATGCAAATCCATATTCAGCGTAGGTGTCTATTCCAGTAAGAACAAAACGCTGCCCTGTCTATGATGGAAGTTCTCCTGTGTAATCAACCTGCCACCAGGTTGCTGGTTGATCTCCCCGAGGAATGGTCCCATATCTTGAACTCAATGTTGCCTTCTTCTGCTGGCAGATGGGGCACTCAGCAGTGGCAGAGGTCAAGTCACCCTTGGTGAGTGCAAGCCCATGTTGATACACCCATGCATATCTTCTATGTCTGCCACCATGTCCACTTTGCTCATGT
Organism: Echinops telfairi; assembly: GCF_000313985.2. Lineage (NCBI taxonomy): Eukaryota > Metazoa > Chordata > Mammalia > Afrosoricida > Tenrecidae > Echinops > Echinops telfairi. Next base: position 27,234,966 of record NW_022103958.1, read on the forward strand.
CCCCATTGGACAATGGCATGAGTGATGGAGAAAAGAGGAGGACTAGTCTCCATAGTGTGTGTCATCTTATCCACTTGATTATTAAAGTCCTCTTCAGAGGTGATCCTTTGGTGAGCGTTCACATGAGACACGATTACATTTACTTTCTTGGCCCATTCAGAGAGGTCTATCCACATACCTCTTGCCTACACCTCCTGTCACCAATTTTCTAATCATGTTCTTTCCAAAACCCTGACCATCCAGGCAAGCCATTAGCTACAGCCCATGAATCAGTATACAGTCTCACATCTGGTCTTTTCTCCTTCCAGGCAAATTGAATGGCCAGTTGCACTGCTTGAAGTCCTGCCCATTGGGAGGATTTCCTTTCACCACTGTCCCAGAAAGGGGCTTTATTTCTGCTGCTGTCCACTTATGAGTGGACACCTGCATACTGTGCAGAGCCATCAGTAAATCAAGCATGATTTTTCTGTTCGTCAGTGAAATTATCACAAGGAACTTCCCAGGAGGCCATAGGTGCAGACTGGGAGAAGGAAGGTACTGTGACAGGAGTGGAGATTATGGGCATTTGGGCCACTTCAGCTTACTTGTCCCTTCAGGTCCTGCTCTAGCCCAATCTCATATATACCACTTACATTTAACAATGGAGTGTGACTGTGTATGTCCAACTTTATGATTCTGTGGGTCAGACAATACCCAGTTCATGATGGGTAGTTCAGGCCTCATGGTGATATGGTGGCCCATGGTGAGGCGTTCAGTCTCCACTAAGGCCCAGTAGCAGGCCAACAGCTGTTTTTCAAAAGGGGAGTAGTTGTCTGCAGAGGATGGCAGGACTTTACTCCCAAATCCTAAGTGTCTATGCTGTGATTCACCAATAGGAGCCTGCCAAAGACTCCACACTGCATCTTTATCTACAACTGACACCTCTAGCACCATCGGGTCAGCTGGATCATATGGTCCAGTGGCAAAGCAGCTTGCAGGGAAGCCTGAACCTGCCGTAGAGCCTTTTCTTGTTCTGGGCCCCACTCAAAGTTGGAGGCCTTTAGTGTCACGTGATAAATAAGTCGAAGTAGAATGCCCAAATGAGAGCTATTTTTGCCTCCAAAGTCTGAAGAGGCCCACTAGGCATTGTGCCTCCCATATAGTTTTTATTTTGGGGGGTGGTGGTGTTATGCAATAGCTTATTTTTAACTTTAGTAGGAATGTCTCCACATGCCCCAGACCAGTGCACCTCTAAACATTTTACTGTGGTGGAAGGTGCCTGAATCTTCATTGGCTTGCTTTCCCAACCTCATATGGAACCTATAAAGAAAAGGCAATGATTCATTTGAAGAGAATAAGCAGATACTGCATGGCTTTAAAACAAGAAAGGTGTGTGTCAGGGTTGTTTTCTGTCATAGTACTTATCCTATATTAGTTGTGCTAATAATCGGAGAAGTGGAACTTTATGAAGAAAAAAGCCCAGTTTTGAGAATGGCAAAGCATGGGGCGGTATTCCATGGAGTTCTATATAGGGTTATCATGCGTTTTAACAAATCTAAGATACCTAACAAAATTGTCGTGATAGGTTGTTGTTTTGGGGCATCTTAGAGTTGGCTCAGACTCATAGTGACCCCACGTAAAGCTAAACAAAACCCTGCCCAGTCCTATGCCATCCTCAAAAGTGTTCTTATGTTTGAGTTCATTATTGCAGCCACCGGATCAATTCCTTGTCAAGGGACTTCCTCTTTTTCCACGAGGCCCCACTATCAAATATGTTGTCTTTTCCCAGCCACTGATCTCTGACAACATGCCCAAAAAGGAAGTGTCATTGTCCCTGGCTCTAAGGAGCATTCTGGGTGTATTTCTTCCAAGACAGATGTGTTTTTCCTTTGGGAATCCCATATTTCAATATTATTCTCTAGAATCATAATTTAAAGGCATTGATCTTGCTTAGTCTTCTCTTTTCAATATGCAACTTTGCGAATACCATGGCTTGGGTCAAGAACACTTTAGTCCTCAAAGTAAAATCCTTGCTTTTCCACATTAAAAAAAAAATCATTTTATTGGGAGCTCTTGCAGGTCTTATTACAATCCACAAATGCACCCATTGTGTCAAGTACTTTTGTACATATGTTGCTATCATCATTTTCAAAACATTTTCTTTCTACTTGAGCCCCTGGTAACAGCTAATTTCCCTCCACCCACCCCCTCACTCATGAACCCTTGATAATTTATAAATTATTATTTTTTTCATGTTGTGACACCGACTGCTATCTCCCTTTACCCACTCTTCCATTGTCTTCCCCCCGCCCACCCCCAGGAGGGCGTGGTTCCCCTTTTCTCCCCCCACCTTCCCCTTCCCCTCCTGGTATCACTACTCTTACTTTTGGTCCTGAGGGGTTTATCTGTCCTAGATTCCCTGTGTTGTGAGCTCTTATCTGTACCAGTGTACATGCTCTAGTCTAGCCAGATTTTTAAGGTAGAATTGGGGTCATGATAGTGTGGAGGAAGAAGCATTAAAGAACTAGAGGAAAGATGTATGCTTCGTTGGTGCTATACTGCACCCTGACTGGCTTGTCTCTACTTTATGACACTTCTGTAAGGGGATGCCCAATTGTCTACAGATGGGCTTTGAGTCTCCACTCTGCCCTCCCCCTCATTCACATAAATATGATTTTTTTGGATATTTGATGCCTGATACCTGATCCCATGGATGCCTCATGATCACATAGGCTGGTGTGCTTCTTTCATGTGGGCTTTGTTGCTTCTCAGCTAGATGGCCACTTGTTTATCTTCAAGCATTTAATACCCCAGACACTGTATTTTTTGATAGCGTGGCACCATCAGCTTTCTTCACCACATTTGCTTATACACTCATGTTTTCTTCAAAGATCGTGTGGGGAAGGTGAGCATCGCAGAATGTCAGGTTATTAGAGGAAAATGTTCTTATATTGAGGGAGTACTTGAGTAGAGGTCCAATGTCCGTCTATGCCCTAATACTTGACATAAATATATGTACATAGATATATTTTCCTATCATTCTATATAAATATATTTACATATGTACATGCCTGTATTTAGACCCGTATAAATGTCTTTTGCCTCATTCTTTCCTCTATTTCCTTTTACTTTCTTCTTGTCCCATTATCATGTTCAGCCTTCATTAGGGTTTCAGTAATTCCTCTCGGCTACATTGCCCTTGATCAAACCCCACCAGGCATCCTATGCCCTCCTTTCCATCAATTTTATATTCATTGTGAGGTAATTAGTTTATTGTGCCAACCTGGCCTATAAACATATGTGGGGTTAATTGAAGGGTGGAGGGATAAATAGCTCAGTGAGCCTTGCCTTTCTAGTTCTCAGGTCTCATGCTTTATGATGGTTGGACCAGAGTGCAGCTGCCTTAGCAGTTCCTTGCTTCAACTTGAAAGGCTGACTTCCTGCAAGACATCTGCAAGGAGAAGCCACATGGACCTACCCCGATGCTGGAGCACCCAAGTGGAGACCCCTGCCAGCGCTTAGATGGTTACACATTCACTGACTCAGCTTTCTTCCTGAAGTCGGCATCATTGCGTTTGTTTTGTGAGATGCAGGAGGACTTTGTGGATTGGTGTTGGACATATGGGTTAATGGGTTAATGTTGGACTTGTGGGCTTGGCAGCACTGGGATGGGATGTTTTCTTGATGCACACTTAACCTTTACATAAAACTCTCTCTTATACATGAGTTTCTGTGGATTTGTTTCTCTAAAGTACCCAGACTAACACACCTTGTTTCCTTGTCCCTAAGTTTGCTGTCACCCCCCTCCCATTCCCCCACCTCCCTCTCTCTCATGTCCCCCTGGCACTGTCTTTTGTAGCTGATCTATCCAATGTAATGCTTCCTTTGGTCTCTTGACTGCTGCTTCATGAGCATTGATTGTGGATTGAAGCAAGATGAAATCCTTGACAATTTCAGTGTTTTCTCCATTTATCATTGTTAACTGTTTAATCAATTGTGAAGATTTTGGTTTTCTGTACATTGAATTGTACTACCTATGGAAGGCTGCAATCCTTGATCTTCATCACCAACCGCTTCACATCCCCCTCACTCTTAACAAGCAAAGTAGTGTCATCTGCCCATCATAAGTTGTTAATAAACCTTCCTCCAAATCTGATGCCAATTCTTCTTTATATAATTCAACTTCTCTGGTGACTTTCTCAGCGTAAATATTGAAGACGTATGCTGAGAGGATACAACATTGATGTTCGCTTTCCTGATTTTAGACCACGAACCATTCCATTGTACTCTTCACCCACCTGTCTTTTGCTCCTTGTGTAGATTCCAGATGAGGACAATAAAGTGTTCTGGATCTTCCCAAGGCTATCCATCATTTGTGACAATCCACACTCTCTAATGCCTTTTATATTTATAGTCCATAAAATGGAAATAAACACCATTCTGGTAGTTAATGCTTTCAGCCAATTTTCATCTGATATAAGCAATGATATCCTTTCTGCTATGTCCTCTTCTGAAGTGGCCTGAACCCATAGCGCTGCTGCAATCATTGTTAGGTGATCTTCAGTAAAATTTTATTTGCATATAATATCAATGACATTGTTCTGTTAATTGAGTATTTTGGGGGGGGTTACCTTCTGTGCAATTCATACAAATGCGTCTCTTTCAGTCAGTTTACCAGGTAGCAAACTTCCTATTTCCTGGCATGGATGAGTGAGTGCATCCAGCACTTCATCAGCGTGGGATGTTTTCTCAATGTTCAATTGCTCATGTATATAAACCTCTCCCTTATATACATATGCGTGTTTATAAATTTGTTTCTCTACTTTACCTAGACTAACACACCTATTATATATATTTTGATTATTATCAGAAGAATTTATAGAATGTATTTGAGTATTTGTCTATCCAGAACAACCTAGAGGGAAAAAAATCCCCTATTATAGGATACCCAGTAAATAGTTCCAAATGTAACTTTCCCATCCAGGTTTATTGGTAGAAAATCGAATAGATATAAAGAGGTACCTAAGCCAACCCTGCATAATGAGGCTTGGTGATGGTTGCCTGGATCAAATATCTGCAGTGGAGGTTGATTTGGTGCAATTATTTGGCCAGTCTACATTAGCATTTTGTGATCATTACAATTAACTGGACTTTCTCGTACTCTATTTACAAATTATAAATGGAATTCTTAGAATTTCTGTGTAAAAACCAGCATGATTTATGTAAACATAAATCGAATAAGAATAGGAAAAAGTATTCAATTGATCAATATATATTCTGCTGAACGATTATCAAGGATCACATGCATAAAGACTTGTGCATACTTATAGAGAGATGTTAACTGCATGTTCCATATTTCAATTTGGGGCATAGGAATTTGGTATCTGAACAGACCCAGATACCACAGAACTTAAATGTGCAAAACTTAAATGCTTATGGTAACATCACTAGAAACATATGCAATAAGTGCATTAAACTTTATTTAAGCTCCGTCTTTTTCAGCAACATCTAGGTTAGGAATTTTAAAAAGCACATTTAAAATCCAGAGTGCATTCTATGTTACTTTCCTCAGCCCTCGTCCCTATTGCCACTGCTCTTCTGTACTTGTGTCAAACCAACGATAGCCATTCTCAGAAGTGGCCATAAAGAATGTGTCAGCGTGCTCCTGTTAGAAATATGATGACTCCGAATGGAAAATGCATTGCATGTGAATGCTCTAATTTATAGACGTGGGAGATTACATTAATAAGAGTGTGTGTGACAGTTTGGAATCTTTCCAGTCTAAATTACTGTTAAGGTTTGAAACAAAGATTGAAAACTTGTAAGTAGTCAAATTAAAACTTATGAAGGAAAACAGCCCACTTCTGATCTTTAATGTGCTTCTAATTTAATAGGCACCTATCAGAGGTGTTCACTCTCTACTCAATTTTGCTGTATCTTCTGAACTTTAGTTGTGCCTATCTGCTGAGAATCTGTTTCTAATACTAGTTTGACTCTTCCTAGTGAAGGCATATTAGACAAAGTAGGTTAGAAAAACAGCCTCATTCCCTGCAACAATATAGTCACCTTCTTTTTCTTAACCTGCATGGAAATAATGCATGTAGAAAAAGACTAGTTTATGGCTAGACCAGAGAAAGTACACTGGTACAGATAGGAACTGGAAACACAGGGAGTCCAGGGCAGATGATCCCTTCAGGACCAGTGGTGTGGGTGGCTATACTGGAGGTTAGAGGGAGAGTGGTTTGGAAGGAGGGAACCGATTACAAGGATCTACATATAACCTCCTCCCTGGGGGACGGGCAACAGAAAAATGGGTGAAGAGAGATCTAAGACAGGGGAAGATATGACAAAATAATAATTTATAAATTATCAAGCATTCATGAGGGAGGGGGAAGTGGGGAGGAAGTGGAAAAAATGAGGAGCTGATGCCAGGGGCTTAAGTGGAGCATATGTTTTGAGAATGATGAGGGCAATGAATGTACAAATGTGCTTTACACAACTGATGTACGAATGGATTGTGATAAGGGTTGTATGAGGCCCTAATAAAATGATACATAAAAAAAAAGAAAAAGACTAGTTTGGAAGTTACCAAATTCTCCCAGAAGCCCTAGATAATACTTTCATTCCTTCTGTCAGAGTCACTGTAGACTCATAGTGCCCTTATATTACTGGTGAGAAAAAATATAAGGTAACATCCAAAAGTTAGTGAAAATTTTGCATTATCTTATCACTTCATTTTTCCATGAACAGTTTTAAGCCCATAAATATATAAATATAAATTACTGTACTCTACTCTTTATATATGCTTATTATAACTCAATGAGAGAATTTTATGTATCATATTAATACAATCTTTCCTTCATTTACCCAAGAAAATACTCTAATTGCTACCCATATAATTCTTCTTTTTCTATCTCTTGTCCTTAGGAGCAAACTAATATTGGCATAACTCCCCCAAATTGGTACAACTCTATAGAGAGATAAATTGAGAGAGAGAGAAATAACAAGCTCTGATGGCATTGTCTGTAAGTTTTGGAATGCTAATCACAAGGCTGGTGGTTCAAATCCACTAGTTACTCCTCAGGAGAAAGAAGACGCTATGAAGCTATCTGCTCCCATGAAGATTTGCAGTCTCATGGTCTCCTCCGAGGCCCACACCAGAATGACTGGACATGGAAGCCCTACTGAACAAACCGGGCTCTAATTCAAAATTACCTGTAGCTCTTGGATTTATGACTTAAATTCCCCAAGGAGAGAAGCAGCAAAGGATGGCCTTCTCAAACTGTGGAAATGGTGGTCATCAGACCCCCAAGGCTTGGTGGGCATCCAGTAAAAGAGGATTCAGAACCACGATATATTTAGTATTTCAATGCTCCCCTCACATTAGTATGACAGGTATTAATCTGATAGGCAAGGATTTGTCTATGTAAGGAATGTTATGGGAAACATTCCCTTAGCACAATTCCCAAGCTTAATGCAAACAGAACTCAGTCAATTAAGAAATCAATCTATAAAGCAACAATTCATCGATTGCAGCTCGCAGTAGAATTATACTCACATAAGCTCATATCAGCAGTACCTTCTATGTCATTGGGTAAAGGATTGGTGCTATCAATGCAATCGCCTTATACCCAAAGATGATTGACAATGTTTTTCTTTTTGTTTGTTTGTTGTTTTTGTTTTTGTTGTTTTGACTGCTAATGTGAATAAGAGTCATTCATAACATGGAAAATCAGCTGGATTTTGGGCTCCTTCATAATTATATCCCCAATCCAAAAACAATTAGATCGGATCACATGGCCCTGCTTGATATTTTCATGAAGAGGTCATGGGCATACAGATAAGGGTGCTACAGCAAAGTGTGGTGAAGAAAGCAGTTGGTGCCCAATTATCAATTGGAATAGTACCTGGGCTATTAAAGACTTGTATTCAAACAAGCAGTCATCTATATGAGAAGTCAACTGGATCCATATTGAGGAAGCACACCAGTCTATGTGATCCAAAGATGACAATAGCAAAACCCAAATATGATGAAGGGAGAAGTATCCGAACTTAAATTGTGAATATCCCAATTTGTATAAGGCTATAGAGGACAGCGGGAGGCCAAAAATCCATCTGCAGATATCTAATCAGATTCAGCCTCTAGCGGATCCCTTCTGAACACAGGTTAGGGCCTTGAACATCTTTACTGTAAAAAGATGATTGTCAACTTGATTGTGGTGGATGGAACTATGATCGAATATGATACTTGGTCAGTTGACCTCCCTCTTGACCCAACCTGAATATTTTCTATGCTTAAATATTTCTTGTCTCATGCTGACATGGTCTCCCCCGAGGCCCACACCAGAAGGACTGGACAGGGTAGCCCCACTGAACAAACCAGGCTCTAATTCAAAACCACCTGTAGTTCTTGGATTTCGGACTTAAATTCCCCAATGAGAGAAGCAGCAAAGGATGCTGCTCCATGACAGAAATTTCTTCTCTGGCCTTTTAAATATTGCTGGTGGTCTTTTCTTCCTTATTGCTTATTTTATCTTTATATTATCAATATTTTTCTTCTTTCTGTTTTGCTTTTATTGTTTCTGCTAGTTTTCCCAGTTTATGAAGCACAGAAGGAGTGAATGCATAGAGAGAATAACTGATGCATTGGTTTATCCGGGATGGGGGATGGGGCGGGCGAAGGTAATGGGGAGTAAATAATGAACGTGGAAGGGGGAGGGAGCACAAGAACTGATTGTGATCATGTATATACAGCGCTTAAGAAATGAATTTACTATCTAAGTGTATGATATGTGAACTTTATTTCAATAAAGAGAAAATGAAAAAAGGTTTACTCTCAGAAACCCTATATAGGATCACTATGACTTAAAAAAAATCATTTTTGATACACAAAAGCAAGTACTATTTTTAACTTTTATAGTTGATTGCCTTGTATAGGATAATATACATTATAGTATTGGTAAGAAATCTTTATTGAAGAAAATAGGCTATTTTTCAGTACCTTTTATTCTTTATCAATTGATCATTAACATTATGTGAGACAATTCTGAGGAACACAGTTTGAGGAATTTTAAGGCTGTACATATGACTAAGAAAATGTCCTATAAGTAATTAAATACATGCTTCAATCATTATTAAAATTGTTCAATTGACCCACTCTGTGGTACCAATAATTATTTCATTCTCTGTTGCATTTAGTGCTAGTTACAATACCTGAGCTAGAAAAATAGAAGATTCCATTATAGCAAACTTTACATTGTTTTTATCCAGAAATCCACATTACCAATCTATAACATTACTGTTTCTTTTATATGTAACCTTCTTGGTGTTATAATCCAGTATAATTCATTAAACACAATTGTGTTTGGAATTTTATTGTGTTAAATATATGCTTAATGAATAATAATTAAAAACATGTCAGCCATCTAGAATTTTCCAATTTAAATATTTGAATCACATAGAAAGTAATATCCAGAAGATTGACTCAATTGTTGTTTTTTTTCTTTTCAGCATGTTGGTGTTAGTTAGATATAAGTTTTCACTTAGGTTTTCCACATCTTAGGCAACTGATTTAATATATATGTATATATACAGTTAATGAATATTAAAGGAAACACAAAGTTCAAAACAAATTCTTTTCCAGGAACAGATATATAATATTATAATCAATTAAGATATTTTAATGTAACTAGAGAAAAAGTTTCCATTAGTTCTGACAGTATATTAAAACAAGCTCTTTCATTGAAAAGTATGTTTATTTCTCAATAAGAATCAATTCCTATTCTACAAAGCATTAGTAAACCTTCAATGCTTGTTGCTATAGGTACATGATGCGCTGTAATATCTACGGTCAACATTAGCTTTACATTTTCTTTCATATGAGAATAGTATGGCCAAAATATTAACTTCTAAAAGAGCATATCTATGAAGGGACTACAAAAATGTGCAGATATTTTTCATATATTTTATTCAATTTTTCCATAAGCTCTTGGAAGGCTCCTCTTATTTATATATCTGCTAATTAAAAGAACTAGTAAGTAATGACACCTATCTAATAGGAAAATACTGCACACATAAAGAAAACCTTTTAAAACCTCTCTAGTGCTATTTTCAAGCAATTAAATATGGAGAGAGATAAACTGTATGTATGACATTACAATAGTAGAATTTACTGTAAAACAATCCCATGCTAACTTAATAAAGGGAATTCCTTAAATTTTCTTTAAAATATCTCATAAAGCTTCCCTATGATAAGTTCTTTATGTTTCAGAATACATTATGCAATCAGTGTATCACATTAAAATGTGCATAATGCTATGTATTTTTTATTTTTAGAAAAGCTTTATATGGTACTTCAGAGCCCACTTGATTTTATAAGGCCAGAAATTTAAGACCAGCAAATGAACTATCACACCAAATACTAGACTAGAATGCTAGAGTTTATTCAAAGAAATGACCACAAAACTAATGCGGTCAAATTTAATTAATGGCCAAGTTCTCGAATTCCATAGTACCTACTTCTCATGACAATTTCTGAAAAGTCATCCTGAATCTCTTCTTAAAGAAGCAAACATGTCTCAAAACAGACTGCACCGATGTGAAACAGTGATAAAACTTGCTAAAGATCCCTAGGACCTAGGAAAGAAATTTGGGCATGCAGTGCAGTGGAGAAATGGGCCTCAGCTAAAGCTAATGATAATTTTTCCTTTCATAATACTGTGAGAACGGTTAGGGCTTCTGGGTGCAGTATAAAAATTCCAAGAAATGAGACTAGAAATATTCCTTCTCATAGAATAACATTATTTTGACACCTGGGAAGAAATTAGTGGGTTAAGAGAAAATTTGAGACTTCCTCTCTCTTAATTTATCCTGGTCACTTCATCTGAAAACTCTATGAATCATCTATAAAATGAATTCTTTAGCTCTCCTATGTAGCCTTTAAAATGATGCAAAGAAAAATTGTACAGAATATTAAGGTGCTCTAAAAATTTCATTTTCTTCTAATTCAATTTTTCCACGACCTTTTTGAAATCTCCTTGTTTACTACATTGTTACTTACCTTCTAATTGAAGTTTTCAAATTCTCCAAGTCACAAAATATCTTTAAATATATCCTTGGGATCAAAAGTATACTACTATATGGGAAATGCTCACACATTTATTATAGATTTAGTTTGATATAATCTATTAAATTTTTGAACAGAGATTTGTCAGGATACCTTGCTTCAAATGTATTTTCTGTAGGTTGGCAAGTCCATTATATAAAACCAATGGTTTATATGCTTTCTATATTTGATAAATTAGTCTAATAAGAAAAAATGAGTATATTTAATGAAGACAAGCCATATGCATCATTTAATTCATTATTTTGAGCCTACAGTTCTGTAGATCTTCCCTATCAATTATGTAATCACAAAAGATTCAATCTCACATTCTTTGAAGTTATGCTCACATTGCTCAAAGGTGCATTTACTTGATGAGTGGTGTTCCTATTGAGAGTCCCAATTTCAATGATTCAACCATTTCGTTGTTTTTTTTAATAATATACTTGTTTTATAAATATGAATCTATGGTCATTGGTACTATATAGAAGTTTTATTTAGAGGAACTGTCATATTTTCTATGTAGATTATCTGCTTTCATGTTTTAAAATTCTTTTCCTACTCCAAAATTCACTTTATACCAAGATAATGCCAAAATGTCTACATTTGATTCCTAAATTGAAGTAATTAGATATACACTTCAGATAAAGCAATACAAAATGCCAAAACAATTCAAATCTAAATATGTTCCAATATTTAGTTATTCATCCAGATTTTTTGTTTGTTCATGCTAATAAACTGAATTAATAAGTTATCTAACTACTGTATTTATTGATAGAATTGACTTGGCATTACTTAGAGATCAATCAAATTATTAAGAAGAATAGCAGTAGAGATGCTCAAAGCACTGTAAGCCAACACAGATCCCATTGTAAAGATAAGTGAGTGCAATTGGTTTGTGTGCACAAAGCCTTAGCGTGTCATTTTCATTTGGATTCTAAGGAGAATGAGAATCCACATTTCCTCACCCTCTAGGGGCTTTCAACAGATCACTAGAGAACTAGAAATGTAAGTGAACTTGAAGAATCAAGTGCACCTGCCATGTAGGTTAAAAATGGACCAATTTATACAGGGAAATTTACTGATCACAATAATGCAATATTTATGTCTGTAGATATACATTTTGGAGGTTATTGCTAAAATATCATAATTGACCTGGAATCTTCCAGAAAATTTGTGAACTATTTTATAAAGATACACAAAAGTTTGAAAAAGTTGCATGCTTTAGAAACTTAGTATTTTCATCAAGCTTGTCATCTAAAAAGAGTACAAGACCAATAGCAAATGAATGGGTTAAACACAATTTCCTAGTATTTACAGTAGTTTTTCTTCTCTAGTTGCCATCTCCTCAAAGTTGTTCAAGTTTTTTTCTGTTGATTTTTTCACCTCACATTCAGGACAAGCAGACATTTGCAATTTCTGTTAACATAAAAGAGATGATTAGAATAGTCACAATAAATATGAAGTTTCAGAAAAAAACAGAATGCTAATATAGTATTAGAAATTCAAATATTTTCAAATATTTAAACAAATATGTTATACATTTGGAAACTATGGGTCTAGTAAATATTTTATATATATATATATGTCAATTTAACGAAAAAATACAAAATGAGCACAGGACTTGAACAGACTTTTCACTAGAGAGTACATTCAAATGACTACAAAACACATGAGAAGATATTGTCATTAGCCATTAGAGAGATGCAAATCAAAACCACAATATGATATCATTTCTCTCGCAATAGGTTACCTAAGGAATCCCAGTGACATAGTCATTACACTTTGGGCTGCAATATAACAAATATAATTGAAACCTCCAACTTTGGAAAGACAGGGTTTTCTACTCCAGTAAAGAGTTACAGTCTCAGAAACTCACATGAGCAGTTTTACCCTGTCCTATATGGTCACTGAGAATGGGAATCAACTTGAGGGCAGTGAATGAGCACAGCTAAGCTAAAACAACATCAATGAAAACTCAGAAAAGAATATATTTAGGTAAGGATTTAAGGACATTGGTCCCTGGCGGCATTGTAGGTTACAAGTTAGCCTCCTATCTACCAGATCACTAGTTCAAACATACCAATCTTATGGTTGAAGAAAGATGAGGCTCTCTGCTCCTATAAAGATTTAGAGTTTTGACCATCCGTACATAGGTTCTCCATGGTCATGATCATTTCAATGAGAATGGGTTTGGTTTGGTTTTTGTACCACTGCTGGTGAGAATGCAAGACAGCACATCCATTGTAGAAAACAGTATTAGAGACCCTCCTGACTTTGGAGGTTACAAAGAAGGGGAGGGGTAGAGAGAGAAAATGAAACAATATACGAAAGGGTTGACAGGAGTTAGCTTGGGTGAAGGGGAAGATATTAAGCCACAAGAGAGAATAGAGAAATCAAAAGGGCAATGGGCTCAAATAATATGGGTTTAATATATAGTTTAAAGTAATGAATACAAGATTGACTATCTGAAATATAAACCCCTACTGAATTCACAATTTAAAAAGTGATAAATAAAATTCAGAGAAAACAAAAACCCATTAAGACTAAAACTACCATATTATGCATCTATCTCATTGGGGTATATACCCAAAATACTTATAATCATAGACTCAAAAAGATAATCATATGCCAGCATTCATTATAGTAATATTTACAATAACAAAATTTGGAAACAATCTAAATTCTCATAACAGATTAATAAACAAAATATGATATATGCATACAAATGGAATACTATTAAATCAGTGAGAGAAGTGAAATATTGATATATGCTGAAATATTAATGGAGGTGGATGACATTTCTTGAGTGAAATAATCATATGAGGATAAATATTGCATGATTTCACTTATATAAACCAAACCAAACTCACTGCTATAAAGTCAATTCTGATTCATAGAGAGCCTATACAATAGGGCAGGACTGTCCTTGTGAGTTTCTGAGACTATAACTCTTTATGGGAGTAGAAAGCCCTGTCTTTCTCTCTGCCGAGTGGCTTATGGTTAGCATCCCAACACATAATCACGAAGCCACCAAGTTTACAATAAGAGAAGATACCAATTAAAGTTTATTAGTTGTTACAATAGAATCCTTTAAAAGGATTTTGACTCTATAGGCAAACATTGAATGATGCAGGAAGGATCGAAAGAAGATGGAGAGTATTCGCAGTCACTGCACCAAAAGAACTAGTCAGCAGTGTACCATTTCAGAAGGTAGCATATGAGCAACAACAACAACAACAACAAATGGTGCTGAAGGAAAAAGTTCAAATTGTACTGAATCCATTCACCAAAAACAAGGTTTCAGGAATTGACAAAATACTTGCTGAAATGTTTCCAGAAGTTGAAGAAACACTCACTAGTCTATGCCAGGGAATTTGGAAGACAGCTACTTAGCCAATTGACTGGAAGAGATCCAGATTTGTGCCCATTTCAAGAAAGATGACCAAACAGAATATTCAAACTACAGAAGAATATCATTGATATCGTGCACAAGTAAATTTTTGCTTCAGATCATTCAACAACAGTTGCAGCAGCACATTGACAGGGACCTGCCAGAAGATCAGGCCAGATTCAGAAGAGGAAGTGGAGCAAGGGATATCATTGCTGATGTCAGATGGATCTTGGCGGAAAGCAGAAAATGCCAGGAAGATGTTTACTTGTATTTCATTGATTCTGTGGACCATAATTAATGGTGAATAAGATTGAGAAGAATGGGAATTCCAGAACACTTCATTGTGCTCATTTGGAACTTGTCGATAGAGCAGGAGGCAGTTTTATAGAATTGTATATAGAATTGGAAGCAGAACAGAGGACTACAGCAAGGTTTAAAATCAAGAAAGGTGTTATGTCAGGGTTGTAACCTCTTACCATACTTGTTCAATCTATACGCTGTGCAAATCATCAGAGAAGCTGGATTATGTGGAGAAGAGTGTGGCATCAGGATTGGAAGAAGGCTTACCCAGATGGTACCCAGATGACACCACCTTGCATGCTGAAGTAAGGAGGAGTTGAAGCACTTGATGATGAAGATCAAGGATTGGAGCCTTCAATACAGTCTACAACTCAGTGTAATGAAGACCACAGTCCTCACAACTGGACCAATAGGTAACTTCATGATAAATGCAGAAAAGGTTGAAGCTGTCAAGGATTTTGTCCTATTTGAATCCACAGTCAATGCTCATGGAAGCAGCAGTCAAGAGATCAAGAGACATATTGCATTAGGTAAATCTGCTGCATGTGAACTCTTTATAGAATTGAAGAGCAAGAATGTTACTTTGAGGACTAAGGTGCGCCTGACCCAGGTCATAGAATTTCCAATCATATCATAAGTGTGTCAAAGTTGGACATTGAGATCTTAGAAGAATAGATGCGTTTGAATTGTGATGCTGGAAAATAATATTAAAATACCCAGGCCTGCTGAAAAGAAGAGAGATTTGTGTTGGAAGAAATAAAGCTAGAGTGTTCCTTCGAGGCAAGGATGGCAAGACTTCATCTTACTAACTTTGGATATATTTTAAGTAGAGGCCAGTCCTGAAGAAGGTCATCATGTTTGCTAGAGGACAATGAAAAAGTGGAAGGCCTTCGATTAGTTAGATCGACAGAGTGGCTGCATCAATGGGCTCAGGCATAGGGGCAATTGTGGGGATGGCTCAGAACCATGCAGTGTTTTGCTCTGTTGTGCAAAGGGTCGCTATGGGTTGGAGCTGACTTGAGGGCATCTAACTACAACAGCACTACTTACAATGGGTGAAGGTCTGAGGAAAGTTGGGTTATTGAAGTACTGAGTTTTGGCATGAAGTGATAGAAAAAAACCCACAATTGATTATTGTAAAAGCTGTTAGCTGTAAACCTGTTAAAAGTTAAATTGGTAAAAGTTTTGTAATATATACATTTAGCAAAATGATTTTTTAAAAGAAGAATAACTATTGAGGCTAATTATGAATAACCAAAGACATCATGAAATTTGATTCCTTGGGCTCATGGCACACGCCCCTGATTTGGCCCAACATTGTTTACAGCTCTTGTTTACCTCCAAAGGTACTGCATAGTCCCTCTAGTTATTTTCACTGTGCTTGCAAGCAGCCATCCAAGCACAATAATTGATTTTTATTTGGCTGGAGCCACCAAAAAAGAAAAGTCAGCTAACTTCAAGACTTCACAGAAGAAAGGGATGCATCTGCTCCCATAAGAGTTACTGCTCTGAAACCCACAGAGGCTGTTCTACTCTGTCTTGTAGGGTCACTATGGGAATCGACTTGATAGTAGTGAGTGAGTAAAGATTTACAGCCTAGGGAACCTTATGTAGCATCATTCTAAGTCAGAATCAACTAGACCACAGTGGACTGTTGTTTTAATTTTTGCCTGGATGAGCTAGGGAGTCCTCCTCTCATTATTGGAGGGTTTTGCATCATTAAACCAACAATCTAGTGACAGGCACAGTAGAAAGAACTCTCTTGTATCAGTAAATACACAACCTTTTTTCTGACTGAATCCAGAGAGAAAAGCACTGAGAACAATGGATCAAGGAATGCTTTGTGGAATAAAACAAACAGAAACCAAAAAATGAAAATACCTGTGGGGCAGGTTCTGATTCTGCAGTGGTGGGGCTCAGGCATTCTTCTGGGTGTTTCATAGCACAGCCCTTGTCCTCCTGGAAAGGAGATGTTGGACATAGGTTAATGAAGGTAAATTAAATGGAAGAAGGAACAAAACAAAACAGAAAAAACTTGAATTTTTCTCATTGAAAAATAACATGCATTTTAATATATGCTGGAAGGGTAACCTAGTGACAAAAACCCTTTAATGCAGGTGACATCCTCAAGGGTGGGTGACTCACTCATGGGGTGGGGTGGGGGGGTGTTCATTGATTCTGTGGCAGTTCGCTAGTATAAAGAAGCTCAGTTCCCAAGGAAAGTTCTTCCTCTGGAGAAAGTTTATGTTTAAAAAGTAAAGGATTATGAGACTACTAAATCTTTGATTAATCTTACCTTTAAGATTTAAACATGTCAGTGGTCTACATGCCTTCAGGAACACTGGGTATTGCAAAACCAGAAGCAATGTAAAAATAATGATCATCAATCTCTCTTGCCCCAAAGTCCACAGTATCTTAAATAAATAATATTCCAAGTCCTAAAATATTATATTTTACTTCTTAGGAAATCTCATCTCATTTATAAGTCTCAGCACTTTAGAAGGTGATGAAGTGTCAGTATTCCTAAAATTAAACCAGGTGAGTTTCATTTCCATTTTAATCAAGTGAAAATATTGAATTTTGATTTCTTTCCTGCCTGCCTGCCTCTCTTCTCCCTTCTTTCCTCCTTCTCTTTATCCTTCACCTTATTTGCTTTGTTTTATAAAAAAAAATTAAGTACAGCTAGACATAGTTCAGTGTTAGATGTACGTTTTATTTGGTGATTTTCCATAACCCTTTTCATGTGAAATGGGGAAACAAGGCATTAATAATCCATAGCCAATGGATAGTTTTGACCTTGAAAAGTAAATCACCACCCTCTAGAGTTCAATAGAAGGGTAAAGATCTACACTGGCTTCTAACTCAACGATTCTATAACATTTTCAAGTTGGTGATAACTAAATCCATATCTCAGCAGAAACATATACACGTATTCCTTATTCTGCAGCTATATTGCTCTTAATTGAATATGACTGTGTTACCTTATACTTTCTTTACTATAAACATGCTACACCTCTCCCTGCGCAACAGTATCCTGAAAACCAGGTAGTCCTTCTCTCTTTAACTTATTAATTACATTTTCTTTCTTACAAGGTATTTCTGGGTGGACTTGAACCACCAGTCCGTTGATAGATGAATGCATCAATTTTCTGTAGTACACCAGAACTCCCACTCCCCAATATGCTTACCATAAAATATATAAGTGAGATGGTATCTATAATAGAAATTAAAATCCTTATTCATAGCTTGACTAGATAATTCCAAGTTTCTTTAGAGTTATTTTTAGGGCTACCTAAAACCTAACAAAGAAATATGGGATATATGTTTAAGGTTGACTAGAACCTCAGTTTATCAGGATAACTATAATTGTTTGACTTTTATTCTGGTAAACTAATAGAGTTTTGTTTTTACTATACTTTCATTTTGACTTAAAAAAATAAATTAATTATATGAAATGAAGTAAAACAACATAGCCCATGTAGTAAGGAAACTGCATAGTTCAGGGCTTTTAAAACACATTGGGAGCGATAGAATTCACAGGCCATATCTATTTGGGAGGAGCCCTGGTGGTGTAATGGTTATGCATTGGGCTGCAATCTGCAAGGCAGGCAATTTGTAACCTCCGGCTGCTCTGCGGGAGGATGGCAAGGCTTTCTATCCCTGTCAGCAGTTACAGTTTCAGAAGGGCAGTTCTTCCATACCATATGTGGTCCTTGTGAGCCAGCATTGACTCAATGGATGTAAGAAATCAATTTGGGAAAAACAATAGATTTGAACAGCATTGAACTACTTTGCTCACTATAGTTCTTGTCAGAATGTTTACCATGTGATTGATTAAAATTCTGGTCTTCAAGAGTCTTTCTATATTAATAGTCCTGGACAATCACACAATCCCACGTACAAGAAAGAAGGTGAAACAAAATTCCCTGCCAGTGAGTCACTGCTGACTCATACCTGCCTGCTTAAAAACTAACCTAGCCATTCAAGTACTTATTGAAATTTGAGATTGGTGTCTTCATAATGTGAAAATGCATTACAGTATGCAGCTTTAAGAAGGAAATACAATTGTATATATTTCAACCCTGAAGAAAGGTATAAGTTTTCATCACATCTGACTTCCGTCAGGAGGGAAAGGAGAGTCCAACTCCACAGCAGCCCAAGGTGGATAGCGACAGGCAGAGGTGAGACATACCTGTGCTCATCAGCCTTCTTCTACCCTATTCTTACACCAACTGTTCCTCACAGGGCAGTCTACTTCTCTGCTGGCTTTGATAATCGATTGCAATTGCTACACAGAGCTCACAGACAAGACTCAAGATTGTGAGGATTTATTAGGGAAGTTAACAGGTTACCCCAAACCAGGACCAGAAACCATTAAGGAAGAAGTCTTTTGTTCACAAAGTCTCAGACATATCTGTCTTTGACCCTCAGCCTCCCAGCTGCATGGACCCTTGGCATCTGCCTTGTTACACGGGCCAAGAAACTCGAAACTTGGCCTCACGATCTTGCTCTTGCTCCTCCGATTTGTCTCGGGATCTCTGTGTGGCACAGCCTCTGGTTCCCCTGCTGCTTCAGCCACTTCAGGCAGGGATCTCACACACCCTCCACTGGAAGGTATCCTTTATTGATGGTCATGGGATTCTCTGTTCTTGCTCGTAAGATGTCTTTTCCACATCCCGAGGGATGACAAAACTGAACAAACCCTATTACAATGTTTCTAATGATTCATTTGGTACAAGTTGCAAAGGCAGAGATATTATTATTGTTATTAGGTGCCATCAAGTTGGCTTTGACTCATAGCAAACCTTTGTCCAATACGAAGAAATACCAATCCTCACAATTGTTCTTATGTATGAGCCCACTGTTGTCGCTACTGTGTCAATCCATCTTGTACAGGGCCTTTCTCTTTTTTGCTGTCCCTCTACTTTACGAAACATGATGTTCTTCTCCAGAGACCAGTCTCTCCTAAGAAGTACTGGTAATGTAGTTGTTACATGTTGGGCTGTGATCTGCATTGTTGGCAATTCTAAACCTCCAGCAGTCCAGGGTACCTTCAATCTCCTTTACCAGCATGACAATTCAAATGCATTGATACTTCAGATGTTTCCCTTATTCAATGTCCATCTGTCATGCGCATATGATGTGATTAAAAACACCATGCCTCGCAGCATAGCTGAAACTGAAAGACATGGGCAAAAACACCATCTTTTAGCTGAAAGTTTCACGTCACTACATGGACGGTTTCTTCAGAAATAGACTTCACTTGGTCTTGTTTCAAAAATGCTCGTATTGCTGAAATTCCAGAGAATTGCCATAACTGAAAGCAAGAAGACTTTGTAAACCAACAGTTTGGTTTACAGATATTTTCCCTTACTAATTAAAAATGCTATGGACTAAAATAGACTTTCGTTCACATTTTAGTTGCCGTTTTTGTCTTTTAATCTTAATTACGTAATTTATCTCTGGTTCTCAGTCAATTTGGTTGTAAAATAGGATTAGTTTTACAGAAGATTAGTGACTGGCTCACCACTATGAGAAACCATAAAAAATTCAGCATAGGTAATAGGCAATAGCAAATATTTTCATGCTTCCCCTCCCCTTCTTTTATTATTGTAATTATCATCAAGAATGATTCTCAGGCAATCATTATGCTGAATTGCCACAGCCATTACAAATATAAAGTATTATACAAATTCAATTGTGTTGCAATGCCCATACGTAGAGTAGGAAGAGGAGAAGAGGAAAACAGAGAAGGAGAGATAGAAATAAAGGTTGTCTTGAGTGGAGACAAAATTATTCCTTACTAATGCTTCTCTTCTAATGCTACAGATTTAAAATAATGCAATTTACACATTTAATTTTTTTTTTTCAGGAAGAAAGATGGCTTGGTAACATAGAGATTCCAAGGACACAACAAGCAATTTTTTGATATTTAAATCCAATAAAACATGGGTTTAGAATTATTCTGAATGAATATTTAGTTTGGAAGTAAGCTAGTGGGCCTGCTTTTGTGGAATCTGCCTTGGAGACCACATACTTAACACTCAGTAGCTGAAGTGCTCAACAATAAAAAGTATTGCCTTATAAGGATATGAGCAAACAGTATTAGAGACAATCAAATGGGCCAGAGGAGCTGTAACTAGATAAATGCAATTTCACTTAATTTTCAATAGGTCAAATTTAGCTACACTGAATCTATGGCATTTTACCTTTATATCTCATTTCCTTTCTATCCATCCTCAATAATAATCAGTCAACATAAATTATATATGCACATAATAATATAGAGTGAAATATATATAAAGCTATTATAAAAATTAGGAGAGAAGACAAAAAAATTATACTAAATTATAAATATTATAATATTGAGGCAAAATTTTACCTATATGGGATTACATGTGGATAAATGTAATGATTTCATTACATTTTCATTATAAGTATAAAGATAATTAATGATTAATCAGAGTAGTGATTCTCAGTGAAATGAATTCATTTTTCTTCCTTTCTCTTTCCATAGTCATTTGTATTTGGTATGGTGATCCTGTATGCAACAAGTAATATGCTCAGGTATATTGTGGCAGTCACTGTATACTTGGTATACTCGAGTGTACTTTGAGTGTATATCCTTGGTATACTCACCTATATTGTGGCAGTCACTAGTATACTCAATGTATACCTTGGTATACTCAAGTGTACTTTGAGTATATATCCTTGGTATACTCACGCATATTGTGGCAGTCACTGATATACTCAAGTGTACCTTGGTATACTCGAGTGTACTTTGAGTGTATATCCTTGGTATACTCACATATATTGTGGAAGTCACTGGTATACTAAAGTATACCTTGGTACACTCAAGTATACTTTGAGTGTATATCCTTGGTATACTCATGTATATTGTGGCAGTCACTGAGTCTTGAATATCTTTCCATCCAGAGATATCATCTTTACACTATATAAGACAATATCCTGTTCTAACCATTTTCTTTGGGTAATATTCAGAAATATTTCATCAGGCCTTTCCTCCAAATCTGTCTTGATCTGGAAGTACCATTGTAACAGATTGCAACATAGATGATCCTGTTTATATTTGAACTAACAGTGGTATGGCTTCCTATATCATAGCACCACATAAGCCACAATGTTTTTCTTGTTGTTATGTTCTGTTGAGATGGTTTTAATGCATACCAACCCTAAGTACAACAGAAAAAAAAAACATAGCCAGACCCGGCCCATCCACATTACCATTGTTATATTTGAGCCCATCATTGCAGCCATTGGGTTAATTCATAAATTGAGGGGCTTCATCCCCTTCTCTGACCGTCTACTTTGCCAAGCATGATGTCCTTTTCCAAGAACTAGTCTCCCCTGATAACATGTCCAAAGTATGGGAGATGAGGTCTTGTTACCATGGTTTCTAAAGAACATTCTGTTTATACTTCTTCCAAGACAAACTTGTTTGTACTTCTGTCAGTTCATGGTACTATCAATATTATTAGTTGGAACATAATTCAAACGCATCAATTCTTCAGTCTTCCTTATTCAATGTCCAAGTTTCACATGTATATGAGGTGACTGAGAATACCGTGGCTTGGGTCAGATGTGCCTTATCTTCAAAGTGACATTTTTGTTCTTCAATGCTTTAAAGAGGTCTCCTGGATATTTTTCCAATGCATTACTTTGTTCAATTTCTTGGATGCGATTTCCATGAACATTGACTGTGGACCCAGGCAAAATAATACCTTTGATAATTTCTGTCTTTTCCATTAATCATGATGCTATCCAGTGTCCAGTTGTGAGGATTTTGGTTTTCTTTACATTGAGTGGCAATCCATAATTAAGGCTTCCAAACGTGATCTTCATCAAGTGCTTCAAGGCCCTTTGGCTTTCAGAAAGAAAATTGTGTCCTCTGAAAATCAAAGGTTGTTCATAAGCCTTCTTGCAATCCTAATGCCATATTCTTCATATTGTTCAGCTTTTTCAATAGATTGCTCAGCATACAGATTGAATAAGTATGATGAAAAGATACAACACAGATACAAACCTTTCCTAATTTTAAACCATGCTGTATTCCTGTTCTATTTGAGTATCTGTCTCTTGGTCTATGTCCAGGTTCAGCATGAGCACAATGAGGTGTTCTAGAATTCCTATTTTATGCTAATGTTATTCATACTTTGTTATGATCCACACCGTATGCTCACTAAAGCAAATATACCCACAATCATTGAATAGATAATGCAAATGGAAGAAATGATAAAGTCAAAGAGCTCAATAGAAAATTTCTAAAGGTGGCTAGAAAAAATAAAATATTATAAAAAGCTGGTTTCCTAGAGTTAGAAAACCAGAAACAAAGAACAGGCTCAGCATACCCTAAACAGAAAGAACATTAAAAAAGCCGTGCCTTGAATTGAAATATTTAATGCTTCTATGAGCAAAATAGAGTTCTATGTGACTGGCTCAGCAGCACGTAACAACAAACAATCTACATAGTATATTCAATAAAACACAGTATCCTTAATAAAACACAAGTAAGCATATTTCAAGTAATTTCTGAATACCTGAAATCAGTAATGATCAAGACCTCTTTAGAATGAGATTTGGATTTCTGGAAGCTCTTTGTCAATGTACGGCTGCAACCATTTTTGAATGATCTTCAGCAAGTATTCTTTGCATGTGATATTCATGGTATTATTTGATAATTTCTACTTTCTTTGTGATCATCTATCTTTGGAATGAGTACAAATATGAATCTTGCCCAACGGAGTGGTCGGATGACTGTTTCTCAAATGTCTAAGCATAGATGAGTGAATGCTTTCAGAACTTCATCAGCTTTTTAAAACATTTCAACTGATACAGGTTAATTCCTTGGTTTTCACTACTGCCTTCAGTGCAGTTTAGGCTTCTTCATTCAGTACCATTGGGTCTTGATCATACACTACCTCTTGAAACAGTGATATTTTAACAAGTTCTTTTTTGGTACAGTGTATTTCTTCTACTTTCTTTTGATGTTGACTGTCACACTCAGTGTTTTACCCATAGAATCCTTCAATATTACAACTCTAGTCTTGATTTTTCTTTTCAGTTCATTCATCTGGAGATACACAAAGCATGTTCTTCCTTTTTAGTTTTCTAACTTCAGCCCTTCTCACATATCATTCTAACACTGTCTTCTTGAGCGGTCCTTTAGAAATTTCTGTTTAGCTGTTTTACTTTTTTTTTTTATTTGCTTTAGTTATTCTCTTTAGAAATGTATGTTTCAAAGTCTCTTTAGGCATCCATTTTGTAAAATGACAGGTATGTGAAATGAATAAATATGAGTAAGTACAAATGAATGAAATGAAAAGAAAAATTCCTCCAAAATCATGGACCACTACACATGTTATGGCTTGGCCACTGATGTGCTTCTTATACATATCATATATTAAGCCTTATAGGTGAAACTCTGTAGACGTTTCTGTTCTTTGTAGAAGCAACTCTGTTGCTGACTCTGCCTGCTCCATTCCTCGGGCTATTTGTATTGCTATGTATTCTTGACCTCATTGACTTGGGTCATTCATTGATCAAATGGGCACAGACAGCTACAAAATAGGCTAGACCTACTTTTAATTTCCCAGGAAATTAAAGACATAGTAGTTAATCCTAACTAAGAGATGAAAATTTATAAATAAATAGAAATTCAAGTTATAAACCCCTGAGAATACTACAATCCCACTTTATTCAAAATTTTATTTCTCTATATCCCACATATCTACAGCTAACAACAAAATGAATCACATTCCAGATAAACCTTAACTTGAATCCACCATAAATGATTCATAGAAAGAGTAGAGGAATAGTAGTCTATCACCAAAATAAGAGAATATTCCTAAGAAGAAAAATGCCCTACACAAATGTTTCAAAATAGCCTAAATTGCCTTCCCAAGGCATTTGCATTTGACAAATACTTGGAAATCTGAATGTCTTTTATGGTTAGTGTAAAAATATAGGCTCTGCAAAAATGGTCATTTGGTTTCTCTCTCTGTTGGTGTTGGGGTGACAAGTGAGGAGGCAGACAAACAGGACAGAGATGATGGATGAGATGAGGGACGTGGAGACTTTTCCTTTAAAATAAAAAGTAAGTTGTGATACAGATGTATGGCTCTCAGTTCACCTTGAAGAACCACCATTAAAGCCCTTGGGATGACTGCCCGGGCATTAACAGAATGAATCTTTTCTGTCACCTACTTAGACTTAGATTTTCTTCGTACTATGACTGTTAAATACAGACACACAGGGCTTTTTGTCTTATTAATCTTTGCTTTGCTTTATTCCCTAGCAGTGCCTGGAGTAATTATTGACTTTTCATTCTTTTACTTTTTCCCTGACAACCTGGAATGGAATTGTGATTCTCTGAAAGAGTCAAAAACTGCAGTTTCATATGAAAGATTTTATCATGAATCAGTTAAGAATCGTGCAGGGAACCAATTTTCAAATCCATAAATTCATGATTTACAAGATTAGTATGTACCCTTGGGAAAGTTTCTCAATTTTTTCCAATAACACTTTTCACATTTTGAACATATGGAATAATTTACTTTATAAATCATTATGGGGATTAGATAAGAGAATTGTTTAAAAAACTTAGTTCCATGTTTCTTGGCCACCAATGTTATAGTGATAAGAAAGATAAAGATGAATGTTTAGGTTAATGAGTCTTACTTATTTAGTTTTTAATAAAGTTGCACTACTATGTGCAAGAGAATTTGAGGGCTCTTTGCATAGGTATCTCCATCTATTAAAAACCAACAACAAACATTGCCGTCGAGTCAATGCCAGCTCAAGGTGACATTGCAGGAGAGGCTAGAACTGCACTGAGTTTCAAGTGGTTTCACACTGCTGACCTTGTGGTTAGCAGTCCATTGTGTAACCAATACACAACCAGGGAAACCCTCTATAGAACACCTAACTGTAATGAAAATACCTGGAATCTATCAGCTGCTCAATAAATATCATCTGTTTTTATTATCATAACAAATGTCCTGATATTATATAGCTAACAATGGAAGTATCCTTCTTTTTCTTAAAAACAACAGCTGGTTTATGAATATCAACTAAAGTTCAACCTATAGTTACAAAGTAATACTATAAAACTTATTATATAAAAAAATTGAGGTACATAAAATTGTTTATAATAACAATTGTTTCAATAACTGCAGTATAGTTTTATTATTACTGTATTAATTTAATGATGTTTTAGTTTATCTCTTATTTCTTTAAATTTTTAATGCGCTGAAAGATATATTACATACTATAATGAAAGACAAACATTTGATTAGATAAGAATTATAAACCTTAGATAAGAATTATACCTGTTTTGACTTATATATAAATTTGACTTAAAAACTGATTTAAGAGTGGGATTCTTTAGTAGGCCGGGAACTGCGAGGATAGTGACTGATGTGGCCCACTCAGTTTGGGAATAAATGTACTTCTGCATTGACCGTTTTGGATATTAATGCAATGCTATCCTCCTTCCAGTAAAGAAAAAGTAATGATCTGATCGTCACACACACGAATGGCCATTAAAATATTAACTATGCTTTTTTACGTAAACTTATTAAGCTATTCATATATTTAATTTGTCTAGAACATGACAGAATGGGTTTCTCTCTCTCTCTGAGAGTGTTGATATAAAAATAATCACAATTTATTTATTACCTTACTATAAAGGAATTTATATATTTTGAATTATAACTATACCCTCAAAAGTATTATCATGGTAACTTGCATAATAATAAAAATAAAACAAGCTAATGATAGAACATAAATATGGTGGCAAACTAAATGAGGGTAAAATACAGATGTGAAAATAAAATATTTCTTAGTCTTTGGAGGCAATGCTTTTAGGATATTGAGAAAATAAAAAAGTTAAACTGAAACGACAATGCATAATTAATAATATATATAACAATTTCATAACAAAGAGTGCATACATGTAAAATAAATCAATAAACATATCAAATTGTTAATAATTCTTTCTTAGACAAAATAAAAATCTTCTATGCGTATATGTGGTCATGTGTGGTGTTCTTGTGTTCAAACCTCAGATTATGTACTCAGTTAATTCAATACTGAAGATCCTTGTGATACCAGAGATTAGTTCCTCAATATGAAGAAACCATACATTGATCTGTGGATGTTCCCTAAAATGGTGTAATGGCTGGACCTATCACACTGCCAATAGGGCATGAACTTACCCTCTATTTACAATGTGTACTACATAGTTGCTACTTCATCACTCATCATGGACCTATAATTTGAGAATCCAAGCATCAAAATGATGAGCACCCCCCATTTTTTCTTAAACTAAGGAATAATTTCAGATGCTATTTCCCCTCAGTTAATATGGAACAATATATTCGGATCTTTGGAAAGGAATGGGTAATATAAGGAATGAGTGATTACTCTTAAAAAGTAACTATTTCTATCTTAAAGGAACAAAACCATTAATTGGTAGCTGTGAGAATAGTATTAAAAAGGTCTGGATCTTCAAAACATGTCTGTAACTTCAATTAGTTAAAAATCCAATCTGATTAGTAAAGTACCTGTCTAGAAACTCAAGTCATAAAATGTGCACATTGATCAGGAATGTATGCACACATTCAGCTACTTGAATATGCAGCTCACCCATTCAATTATGCAGAAGACCTAGGGAGGCACTGCTGCGTCTGCAAACTATGAAATGGGATGAGCTGTGATTACATCTTTATTAACATGATTATCCATCCTCTCCCTCATATACATAACTCTATGAGCAACACCAGAATAATCAAACGAGTATTTTAAGGTACATTTAACAATGAAATTCTGTCTGCCAAAATGCTATGAATATAAATGCAAGAAAAGTTTCTAAGAAATTCCTGATATAGAGAGGGCTGTGGGGCTGGCCCCAATCCCAACTACATGCACTCCAGAGGACAGCACTGAAGCCACAGCTCAGGGAGAGGGGTGGGTCTGCTCACAGCACACAGGAGCAAACGAAGAGGGAAGGAGACAGAGTAAAACACATCCTGATATGCCAAGCCTCGTGGACCATATTCCTACTCAGAGCAGCCAGTGCATAGAGAGGACCATAGAGCCAGCTCCACTAGAAGACATGACATCCCTCACAGACCCATAGAGCTTCCACGAACAACGCTGGAGGCATAGTGTAGGAATTGTACACAATCTGACCCCACAACACAGGGAAAAACACTAAGGGTGTGCAACAGAGTGGCAAGGGAAGCAAAGCAAAGAAGTTCAGGGGAATACCAAAAATAGACTTTTGGGCCAGGTTGTTGCAACCCATCAGACTCAATCAGAAAGCATGCCTAAAGGTCAACAAACAGACCTGGAACTATTTACAGGTTTTTCATTTTTTTGGTCCTTGTTTTTGTTGTTTTATTTTGGTCTGTCTTGTTTTTGTGCTTATTATTATTGTCTCTGCATGTTTATCAAGATGAGATAGGCAGGATAAACAATCTGGAGGAGAAAATAATGGGACTGATGATTCTGGAGAGGACATGGGAGTGGGGCAGGCAGGGGAAAGGAAGTGGGTGTTAACAAACCCAAGGACAAGGGAAAAACTAAAATTGATGGCAAGGAGGGCATAGGACGCCTGGTGGGACTTGATCAAGGGCAATGTAACCTAGAGAAATTACTGAAACCAAAATGAAGACCAAACATGATAGTGGGACAAAGGGAAAGTAAGAGGTAATAGAAGAAAGAACTAGGAGGCAAAGGGAAATTATAGTGGTTTAAATACAGGCATGTACATATGAAAATATATTTATATATAATGATAGGAAAATAGATCTATGTACATATATTTATATGTTAAGTATTAAGGTAGCAGACATACATTGGCCCTCTACTCAAATACTCCCTCAACATAAAAAGACTTTGTTCTAATAACCTGATATTCGTGATGCTTAGCTTCCCGACATGATCACTGAAGACAAATGGGTGCATAAGCAAATGTGGTTAAGAAAGCTAATGGTGCCCGGCTATCAAAAGATATAGCATCTGAGGTCTTAAAGGCTTGAAGATAAGCAAGCTGCCATATAGCTGAGAAGAAACAAAGCCCACATGGAAGAAGCACACCAGCCTGTGTGATCATTGAGGTATCGATGGGATCAGGTATAAGGCATCAAGGACCCAGACAAAAATCATATCAATGTAAATGCTGAGGAGAGAGGAGTGGAGACCCAAAGCCCATCTGTAGACTATTGGACATACCCTTACAGACGGTCACAAGGAAGAGTCAAGCCAGTCAGGGTGCAGTATAGCACCGATGAAACATACAACTTTCCTCTAGTTATTTAATGCTTCCTTCCACCCACTACTATGACTTCAATTCTACCTCACAAATCTGGCTAGACTACAGCATGTACATGGGTACAGATAAAAGCTGGAAACACGGGGAATACAGGAGAGATAAACTCCTCAGGACCAATAATGAGAGCAGCAATAACAGGAGGGTAAGGGGAAGGTGGGGCAAAAAGGAAAACTGATCACAATGATCTACATATAACCTCCTCCTAGGGGGGTGGACAACAGAAAAGTGGGTGAAGGAAGACATTGATCAGTGTAAGACATGAAAAAATAATAATAATTTATAAACTATCAAGGGTTCATGAGGGAGGGAAAAAATGAGGAGCTGAAACCAAGGGCTCAAGTAGAAAGAAAATGTTTTGAAAACAATGATGGCAACAAATGTACAAATGTGCTTGACACAATGCATGTATGCATGAATTGGGCTTCCGTAGACAGAATACACAGAAATCAAGTTGACTCATCTGTGGGAAGAGATGCTGGATAAGCTCAATATCAGCAGCTGAAACCAGACCAGCTACTGACTGTAGAACAGATCATCAATTTCTCATATGTAAGTGCAGGAAAAGCTGAAGAAAATTCAAACAGGTCCACAAGAGCTAAATTACTATCATGAGTGTATCACACCTGCATTTCACAAACATCTCCAGCATAGAATTGATTCATTACATACCAATCAAAGAAGATCCAATGTGCTGTTAGAGGACATCAAGAGAATCATTCATGAAGAAAGAAAACAGTCATTTAAGAAGGCAGGAAAGAAAGACAAGATCAAAGTGGATGTCAGAAGAGACTCTGAAACTTGCTCTTACTTGTAGAGTAGCTAAAGCAAACAGAAGAAAGGATAAAATCAAGGAGCTGTATAGAAAATTTCAAAAGGCAACTCCAGATGAAATATAAAAATATTATAATCAAATGTGTAAAGATCTAGAATTCGAAAACCCAAAGGGAAGAACATGCTAAGGATGTCTGAAACTGAGAGAACTCAAGAAAAAAATTCAAGCACTGAGTGACAACATTGAAAGACTCTATGGCCAAAATATTGAATGGCACACGATATATCAAGAAAATATAGAAGGAATACACAGGGTTACTGTACCAAAAATAACTAGTCAACATTCCACCATTTCAAGAAGTAGCATATGAGCAAGAACTAATGGTTCTGAAGAAGAAGTTCAAACAACACTAATGCATTGGCCAAAACCCAGGATCCATGAAGTGATGGAATACCCACTGAGATGTTTCAGCACCTCAGGAAGCACTGGAAGCAGGAAATTTGGAAAACAGCTACTTGGCCAACTGACTAGAAGAGATCCATATCTGTGCCCATTCCAAAAGAAAGGTGACCCAACAGAATGCTCAACATGTAGAATGATATTGATATTGCACTTAAGTAACATTTGGTTTAAGATCACCCAACCACGGTTGCTGCAGCATATTGATAAAAAACTACCAGAAGTTCCAGTCAGATTCAGAAAAGAATGTGGAAAAAGGGATATAGATGCTGATATCAGATGGATCTTGGCTGAAACAGAGAATACCAGAAAGGTGTTTACTTGTGTTTTATTGACTATGCAAAGGCGTGCAACTGTGTGGTCCATAATAAACAGTGTATAATTTTGAAAAGAATGGGAATTCCAGAACACTTCATTGTGCTCAGGAAGAATTTATATGTGGATCAAGAGGCTTTGTGCGACAAGAACAAGGGAATACTACACAGTTTACAAT
Organism: Echinops telfairi; assembly: GCF_000313985.2. Classification (NCBI taxonomy): domain Eukaryota; kingdom Metazoa; phylum Chordata; class Mammalia; order Afrosoricida; family Tenrecidae; genus Echinops; species Echinops telfairi. The sequence continues at coordinate 27,265,820 of NW_022103958.1, forward strand.
CAGGAAAGGTGTGTCCGGGTTGTATCCTCTCAACATACGTATTCAATATTTATGCTGAGCAAATCATCAGATTAGCTAGTTTTTATGAAGCAAATGTGGCATCAGGATTGGAGAAAGGTTTATTAACAACCTTAAATATGTAGCTACAACCTTGCTTGCTGAAAGTGAGGAGAAATTGAAACACTTGTTGATGAAGATCAGGATTGTAGCCTTAAATATGAATTGCAATTCAATGTAAGTAATACCAAAATCCTCACAACTGGATCACTAGGTAACAACTTAATAAATGGAGAAAAGGTTGAAGCTGTCAAGGATTTTGTCTTACTTGAATCAACAATCAATATTTATGAAAGCATCAGTCAAGAGATCAAAAGTTAGGCTGCATTAGGAAATCCATTGCACAATACCTCTTTAGAGAATTGAAGAGAAAGAATGTTACCGTGAACACACAGGTGCACCTGACCCAAGCCGTGATATTTTCCCTTGTGTAACAAACACATCAAAGATGGACATTGTAAAAGGAAAACCATGGAAGAATCGATGCATTTGAATTGTAGTGCTGAAAAAGAATATTGAAAGTTTGATGTATGCTAAAATGACAAACCTTTGGCTGTTGGAAGAAGTAAGGCAAGAGTGCTCCTTAGAGGCAAGGGTGTTAATTAAGACTTTGTCTTACATACTTTGGAAATGTTGTCAGAAGAGATCAGTCCCTGGAGAAGGATGCCATTTGATAAAATTGAAGGGCAGCATGAAAGAGGAAGGCTCTTTATAAGATGGATAGACACAGTGGCTGCATCAATGGGCTCAGACATAGGAACAATTGTGAGGATGACGCAGGACCATACAGTGTTTCGTTCTGTTGTGCAGAGGGTTGCTCTGGGTCAGAGAGGCCTTGATGGCACTGAACAACAGCACTGTAATATTGAAAGAACAGCCCTTGGGGTCATGCAAATGAATTTCAGTCCCAACCCCACCTTCTACTATTGTGAGCATGTTGGCATGCTGATCAATATTGAGATTTCTGGATTTGGGTATTTTATAGAAGAACAACATTAAACAACAATAATAAATAAGTTGCCAAGTATAAACCTGAACATTATAACAAATTAATTTTATATAACCTACTCTATTTCAACAATATTTCAGAAATGAAACAACCCTTTAGCACTCAAACATATAAAGATTCTAATGTCAAATTTCAAAAACTGTGCTTATTTATATGGTGTATTTGAAGGAGTGTGTGTTTAATTTATGGAAAATCCAATGATAGGTTGTTGTTAATGGCAGTTTAATCAATGTCATTTTTCTACATCTCTATATCGTTAAAAATACCATCATAGGCCTATGCTACCTGTAAAATGGTATTTGGGAAATATCAATTTAAACTCACATATCTCAATTGCAAATTGGGCATAGAAATGCATACCATCAAATGTGGCATCACAGTGAAAAGAGATAAATGCATATAACAGGAAGGTGAAAATTACAAAGGATTTGGTGTAGGCCAGATTAGAGTTTCTTTATCATCTGTTAGCTATATGATTTTTCAGAAAGGTGCTTCATCTCACGGTGGTTCTAAATTTCTTCCTTTTGTGGTTGCTTCTTAAATGGTGTCCTGTTCTTTCCAACTCATAGTGCTAATGCACAAAAGAAGGAGACATTGCCTCCTCCTGTGCCATCGTCACCATCCTTGTGATGTTTGGGCCCGTGGTTGCAGCCACTCCGTCAACACACCTCATGAAGAGTCTTTCCCTTTGCTACTGTCCATCTACGTAACGTGACACCCTTTCCCCGAAAATGGTCTCCCCTGATCACATGTTGAACATATGGGACAACATGCCTCGCCATCCATGCTTCTAAGCAGCTTTCTATCTGCATTTCTCTCCACACAGATTTACCGATTCTTCAGTCAGCTCAGGGAATAGTCACTTTTCTTTGTCATTTCATGATTCAAAAGCATAAATTCTTCTTTAGTCTTTCTTAATCAACTACAAGCTTTCTCATGGATATGAAATGAATGAAAATACTCGGGATTGCAGAAAACTGGGTGAAATGAGACAGCAGTTGATGTAAGACATGAAAAAAAATAACATAAATTATTGAGGGGGCATGGGGGAGGGAGGGTGGGGAAGGGAGGGGGAAAATGAGGAGCTGATGCCAGGGGCTCAAGTAGAAAGAAAATGTTTTGAAAAAATTGATGACAACGTATGTACAGATGTGTTTGACAAAATGGATATACCGTATGTACTAGAATATAAGCTGAGTTTTCCAGCACTTTTTAAATGCAGTTTTTGTGGTAAAATTAGGTGCCTTGGTGGATATTCAGGTCAGCTTATATTCGAGTATATACAGTATGTATGGATTGTGATAAGAGCTGTAAGAGCCCCCAATAAAATAAAATAAATAAAATAAAATACTTTGGATTGGGTCAGGCACACCCTAAACCTCAAAGTGACACATTTGCTCCTTAAATACTTTAAAGAGGTCTTTTGCAGCAGATTTGCCTAGTGGAAATTACCATGCGATTTCTTTAGTGCTGCTTCTATGAAATTTATTGTGGATCCAAGTAAAATGAAATCTTTGACATTTTCTTCTGTTGTATCATGATGTGATTTATTGTTCCACTTGTGAGAATTTTTGTTTTCTTTTTGTTTTGGTATAATCCACACTGAAGACTATACTATTTTATTTTCATTAGTGAGGGTTTGTGTCTCCTTCACTTTCAGAAGGCAAGGCTGCGTCATGGGCAACACAGGTTGTTTGTGCATCTCCCACCAATAATTCGTCTTCTGGCATCATGTGTGCAGCACACACATTGAATAATTTTGGTGAGAGGATGTAACTAGAGGCATGTATTTCCATATTGTAAACTACCTAGAATCTCCTTTTTTTTAAGGTACAGCTTCTTTATGAGAATAGTTAAGTGTTCTGGAATTTACATTCTGTGAAAGATTATACATAATGTTTTTATGATACATGCAGTCAAATAACTTTGCATAGCCAGTGAAACACAAGTAAACATCTCTCTGATGTTCTCTGCTTTCAGCCCAAATCCCTGTGACATCCTCAGCTACCTCAAAGTGTTTCATAATGCTTGATTAAGTAAAAAATATAAGTAGGTAATGCAGTATCTCAGGAGAAAGATGAAGCTTTCTACCCCAAGGACAAGCAAACCCACAGGGCAGTTCTCCTATGTCCTATAGGGTCTCTGTGAGTCAGAAATGACTCGACAGCAGTCATTTTTGGTTTGGGAGTTGACTACCTTGCACACAGTAGGTACTCAATTAAGTTTAGTTATTATCCTTCTTTATTTTTCCCAATCAAAATTGCTTTATTTTCTAAAATAAAAACAATGATTCTCACAATAATGGAAACAATGATATCCAGTCACTTTGACTTGGTAACCTTGGTGCCAATACATTGACTTTGGCCTTGAGAGAATCTTGAGATTTTCCTAGGATTTGCTGCTTATAAAATTCAACTCTTTATAACTCAACAGGGCAAGACAGAAGTCTTCTGAATAACTCTATCCTTCCTTTTGTTGTTGTTGGTTCTCTTTGAGGAAGACTCATCAGATCAGTCTATCCAATCTACCTGAGACTTCAATAGCCCAGAAGATTTTGTTAAGGATAGATGTGTGCTTTTGCCTTTAATGAAAATACCCCATTTGGAAAATGTTCTGAGAACAAAGTTTATGTTTGGAACAGTTTTCTGGGTTTATTTTTTTTTGCAAATTGTTAAACACTTTTGGCTAATAATAACCAGATTGACAGATTGAGTTCACACAGTAGAGCCTCTGGAACAAAAAACAAACCCCTTATTAATGTGCTTCATAGGAGCTTCTGAAGCAAGGGCACTGACATTGGAAGCCCTACTCTGGAAAGCATAATGCATCCATGAAGTAGAATTCACTCCAGAACAACTGGTAACCTTGTTGATGATATCTTTGCTTTTGTTTGATTTTGATCTTACCAAAGGGTACTATGACTAAATTAGCAATTATTGGAAGTCTGCAAATGAAAAGTGCTTCTTCTTCTTTTTTTAAAGAGTTGGATATTTATTTAATTGTCATTGAATTCTTTTTTTTAAAATCATTTTATTGGGGACTCATACAACTCTGATCACAATCCATACATACATCCACTGTGTCAAGCACATTTGTATATTTGTTGCCTGCATCATTCTCAAAACATTTGATTTCTACTTGAGCCCTTGATATCAGCTCCTCATTTTCCCCCTCCCTCTCTGCTCCCCCGCTCTCCTGAGCCCTTGATAATTTATAAATTATCATTATTTTGTCTTATCTTACATTGTCCGACATCTCCTTTCACCCACTTTTCTGTTGTCCATTCCCCAGGGAGGAGGTTATATGTAGATGCTTGTAATTGGTTCCCCCTTTCTACCCCACCTTCCCTCTACCCTCCCGGTATCACCACTCTCAACACTGGTCCTGAAGGGATCATCCGTCCTGGATTACCTGTGTTTCAATTTCCCATCTGTACCAGTGATCTTTCTCTTCACTGCATTCTCTTCCTTCTGCTAGAACTATACAATACGACTTTAAGAATTAAAGCAGATAGAATATTCATCAGGTTTTTTTTTCTTTCTTTCTCTTTTTAATCAAGCTCCCCCCCC
>NW_022103958.1:27270554-27322686 GCF_000313985.2 Echinops telfairi
CGTTCTTGCATTGAGGGAGTACTTAAGTGGAGGCCCAATGCCCATCTGCTACCTTAATACTAAACCTATAAATATATGTACATAGAGCTATTTCCCCATTGTCATATATAAATATATTTACGTATGTACATGCCTGTATTTAGACCTCTATAAATGCCCTTTGCCTCCTACTTCTTTCCTCTATTTCCTTTTACTTTCCTCTTGCCCCACTATCATGCTCAACCTTCATTTGGGTTTCAGTAATTCCTCTTGGCTACATTGCCTTTGATCAAGCCCTACCAGGCCTCTAACACCCTTCTCACCACTGATTTTAGATCACTTGTTGTTCCCTTGTCCCTGGGTTTAACACCAGTTCCTCCCCCCCCCCACTTCCCCCACTCCCCACGGACCATCCGGTATTTTTTGTCAAACTTTCTTTGTGTTTCTATCTCTGATCCTGATGTTGTGATCCTGATGTTGGCCATCACTTTTCTATTGGGACTAAATATTTGGTTCTGCACTACAGGAAAGACTAGTCAAATTTCATATGTCCTTTTTCTAAAACAATAAATTAATTCAGCATAATTAATGATAATATGCAATTGGTAATCATTAATCATAAATACCACCAGCAAAAAACAAAAACAAAACAACAAAAAACTATATTTGGCAGTTAGAAATGTCTAGTCACTATGTTTTTAATTAAACAATGAGGTAATTTTGAAATTACCAAAGGAGGAAGAATTAAATATTCAAACTGACAGCCATCAGGTAGATTCTGACCCATGGTGACCCTATAAGACAGATCTGCTTTTTCTGTAGATCTTTATAGGACTAATAAGCCTCACTTTTCTCCTGAGGCTACACTGGTGATTTTGAACTGCCAACCTTGCCTTTATCAGTCCAGTGTGTAACCCACTAAGCCACAGGTTCCTCAAATTAAATACTAGGATACTGAATAATCTGACTGCATCTTGGCTCATTTTTATCTGTGGTATATTATTGCATTGATTTACTAAATTAATAAATTAGCCATGATTTTGGTTATAAATCAAAACAAAGCTTGCTGATTTGTATGCTCTAGATGATACCATCTGTCTTGCTGAAGGTGAGGAGGATTTGAAGATCTTGCTAATGAAGATCAAGGATTGCTGCCTTCAGTATAGAATACAATTAATGTAAAGAAAACCAAAATCCTCACAAGGGAACCACTAGGTAACATCATGAAAAATGGAGAAAATATTGACATTCCCACTGATTTCATCTTGCTTGGGTCCAGAATCATTGCTCATGAAAGCAGCAATCAAGAGGGCGAAGGAGACTGCATTGGCTAAAAATGCTGCATGACACCACTTGAGAATGTTGAAAAGCAAGGATGTTACTTTAAGAACTAAGATGTGCCCGACCCAAGCCATGGCATTTTCCATTGCCCCATATGCATGTGAAAGTTGGACATTGAATAAGCAAGACTGAGGAGCAATTGATGCATTTGAAGAATATTAAAAATACCATGGACCGACAAAATAAAATCATCACTTCTACCATGAAAGAAGTATAACCAGATTGCTCCTTTGAAGCCAGCATGGCAAGACTTTGTCCCACATAGTTTTGACATGTTGCCAGGAGAGACCAGGTCCTGGAAAGGGGCATCATAGAGAGGCAGTGAAAAAGAGGAGGAACAAGATGAATTGACACAGTGGTTGTAACTGTGGGTTCAAACAAAAGAACAATTATAAGGATGATGCAGGACTGGATGGTGTTTCTTACTGTTGTACATAGGGCCACTATGAGTCAGCAGAATCAATGGCATGTTACATGGAGTAGTTAGTTTATTGTGCCAACCTGGCCGATAAACACATGTAGGGTTACTTGAAGGGCGGAGGGATAAATGGCTTGGTGAGCCTTGCCTTTCTAGTTCTCAGGTCTCTTGCTTTCTGATGGTCAGACCAGGGTGAAGTTGCTTTAGCCAGTTCCCTCCTTCAGCTGGCAAGGCTCACTTCTTGTAAGACATCCCTGAGGAAAAGCCACATGGACCTGATGCAGCCCTGGGTGCTGGAGAAGCCGTGAGCAGACCCCTGCCAGCGCTGAGATGCTTACACATTCACCAATTTGACTTTCCTCCTGCAGTCAGCATCATAGTGTGTGTTTTGTGAGATGGAGGAGGACTTTGTGGATTGGTATTGGACATATGAGTTAATGTTGGCCTTGTGAGTTTGGGCAGCACTAGGTTGGGATGTTTTCTTTATGTACACTTAACCTTTATATAAAAATCTCTTATACATGAGTTTCTGTGGATTTGTTTCTCTAAAGTACCCAGACTAACACATAACAACAACAAATCAAGGAGTTACAGGATGGTGACCATGGAGATTTTTATTTAATGGGGACAACAGAAAATTATTCTGTCGACCTTGGAAACTATTCATTTCCACATTATCTGAAGGTATACAGGATTCTTTTTGAAAAACAGAATACAGCCAAATAGCACAATGAAGAAGGATGCCTATGAAGGCAAGCTCTTCAGATGGGGACATGAAGAGGATACCAGAAGGACAATGGTGGGTAGTCTCTGGACTCAATAAGAATGTGATTTTTGTTAGACAATCTTGATAACAAAGGACCTGCCAACTTCTCATCAAGAGCATCAAATGTCATACAATGACGATTAGATATAATCTTCAAAGGTTAATTCACTCCATGATAAACTATGGCATTAATTTTTGAATGCTAGCTACAAAATAGAGCTTATTTTCTGCGTATTGCCTCTCTCATTTCCCTAGATAATATTTTGTTGTTGTACAGACCCCCCCCCATGATCAGGGACTTGTAATTACAATGGATAGAAACTGAGTGAGGGATCCCAGTCCTAACCATCAGTTGATGATGCCTTTTAACTTTCTAAGCACATTAAGGAGAATTAAAAGTTTGCTACCAAAAGGAAAAAGAACAGTCACAAAGTAGATTTACATTTGGTATTAAATTTTGATCCCTAAGTGAAAATTAAAAATAAATGTGCAATATTTTTCATCTTGATAGACAATTAAACAATATGAGGCACATTTGTAAATGGCAGGAGAATGGAATGAAGCAGACATACCCTTTGCTTTCTCAATGTGAAACAAGTGTCATCATTTAAACAAAACTGCTTTAAAGTAATTTAAACAAACCTGTAACTGATAAGTCGATATGCCTCCAAACCGTCAGTGATTCATTTCAAATTTTCTAAGCCTATTTAAGAAAATCTAGCCTGAGGCCGTTTTCCCAAACCACCTGCCTGGTATATGGAGAGCCTAAACAGCAAGTATAATTTCACGTTTGGACTCTTGGTCACGGAAGGTTCTGAGACTTAATGGATCCCTTGCACGGTAGGGTCTGTGTTGGGCTGCTAATCACAAGGTCACCAGTTTAAAACCACTGGCTGTTCTGCAGGAGAAAGATAAGACTTGGAACATTAGGATTTCAGTGCATAAGAATTCTTCTTAGAAAGAATAATAAGAACATTTATAATATGGCTAAACACTGTGTATTTAATATCAATATAGACATATAGCCATTAAAATATGCAATATACTAAATCCAGTATTTCTTAGTGTCTAATCTAGGTGTATATATTACAGCAGGCAATCTAGGTTTATACATTAAAATAATTTTGCACCCTGGAGCAGGCGCTGCTTGCGGGAACCCTGCTGGCGGGAACCCTGCTGGCGCTACTAACCAGTGGCTCTAATATAGGTTAACTATGAGTTTTAATCCACTTGTCATAGTGTTTTTGTCGCTTCTTCTATCCTTCCTTCCTTTATTTATTTATTTCCTCACTTTCTTTTTCTCCCAGACCTGCTGAATCCTACTGTGTGTGAGTGGTACCATCCAGTTGGTCTTGACTCACAGTGACCTCAGGGCTACAGAACGAAACACTATATAGTTCTTTGCCAGCCTCACAACTATTGCTATTTGAGCTCATTCTTGTAGCATATGTGTCAATTCATCTTGTTGAGGGTCTTCCTCTTTTTCACATAATATGTAATACAAAGCATAATGCCCCTTTCCACAGACTGATCCTTCCCGATAACATGTCCTTAAAACACAAGATAAATTCTCTCCATCTTCACTTCTAAGGAGCATTCTGGTTGTGCTTATTCTACAACAGATTAGATTTTTATTCTGACAATCCATGGTATTTTTAATAATATTTACCAAGACCATAATCCGCATGCATCAATTCATCTCTGGTCTTTTTTGTTCATTGCCTAGAAATCTATTGAACTGAACAAGAACATGCTGCATGATTAAAAAATGTTAAAAGTATTTGTCAGGGTTGTATCATTTCACCACTCTTATTCAACCTGTATGCTGACCAAATACTCTGAAAAATTGGACTCTATGTAGAAGAACTCTACATCAGGATTGGAGGAAGACCTATTAACAACTTGCTACATGCAGATGACATAAAGTTGCTTGCTGATATTGAGGAGGACTCGAAACATTTGCTGTTGAAGATCAAGGATTGCAATTCAATGTAAAGAAGATCATAATACTCAGAACGCGATGAATATACATCACAATAAATGGATATGAGAGTAAAGTTGTCAAGGATTCGTATTGCTTGTATCCAAATTACCAGTCAAGAAACAGACAGCATATTGCACTGGGCGAGCCTGCTGCACACGATCTCTGTCGTGTTGAAGAGGTGAGCTGTCCATTGAGGACTGAGGTGCCCCCTGACCAAAGCCATGGCATGTTCATTAGCCTCATTTGCAGGATAAAGCTTAATGGGTAGTCTTAGTCACTAAAGTTGGGGGACCAATTATATACATTGTGCAGATAAATGAAGAAAATGCTAAATTTCTCAAGAATCCACAATCAATGACTTTGAAAACTGTAGTCCAAACTTCAAATGACATTGCATTAGCCATACTCCTGCAAGGACCTTTCCAAATGTAAAATATAAAGTATGTCAATTTGAGGACTATGGTGTATTTTAACCAAGCTACAGTATTTTCAACTGCCTCATATATATTTAAAGCTGGACAAGGAACAAGGACAACTGGATAGCAATTGCTATCTTATCATTGTGGCATTGGGGTAAAATATTGAATATACCATCGACTTCCAGAAGAACAAGTGAAACTTACATGAAGTATCGCCAGAATGATCCCTGAAAAGTGAGAATACCTTTGAACATGTCCCAGGAGGAACTAGTCCCTACAGAAGGATATCATTCTTGTTAAAACCGAGTCCATTAAACAGAGTCAGACCCTCAAGGAGATGTGGATTAACACAGACCCAACACAGGGTCTCTCTGTGCTGGAATGGATGAGACTGTAGTTAACTGCAAAAATAGACAAAAACGCTGAATAATGTCACTTGAAAAAAATGTTAGGGAATAATAAATTCAGAATTCATGTGTAGTTTTTGGTTTTCTTTTTTTGTAATTTTAAGTTTGGGTTTTTTAAAAACTTTTTTTCCCCAGTCCTAGGTGTGATTAAGGGAGCCCTACATTGGGCTGCTAAACTCACAATTAGCAGTTCAAAATCACCAGCCCCTCTGCGGGAGATAGAGGAAGCTTTCTACTCCTGTAAAGAGTTACAGTTTCAAAGTGCACAGGGACAGTCCTCCTCTGTCCTACACGGTCACTGTGAGCTGGAACTCACTCAGTGGCAGTGAGAAGAGCGGGACAGACTAACAAGAATCAAAAGGTGGGTGGGTCTTTGACCTTTATCTATTGAGTATGTCTGTGAATTTTATTGAACATCTTTATGGTCACACAATTCTGGATGTGAAAACATCTTAGCTTGATAATTCTTCCCTTCCATCCTAGTGCAACTATCCTTTACTACAACCCCAAATGTCTGTTTCTCATTAGGCAATCATGTAATATATAACCCCCACTACTAATTAAATTTTTTCATATATTTTTTGTTAAGAGTTCATTTGAATGGACTAATATCTACTTTTTCCAACAGTTAGATCTAATTCCCAGGGTAGACTTTGTGTCGAAGGACAAAATGTTTATTTCAATTTTAAACTTATTTACTTTCCAATTTTCACTTGCATATGAAGCAATTGAAAATACCATGTCTTTGGCCAAAAATACTTTAGTTCTTCAAAGTGACACCCAGGTTCCTAAACACCTTAAACGAATCTTCTGCAGCAGATTTACTGCAGGAAGTACATTTGGCTTTTTGACCGCTGCTTGCAGGAACATTGATTGTGAATCCCAGCAAACTCAAACTCTTGACAACTTCAATCTTTTCTCCATTTACCAATATGTTACATATTGCTCAAGTTGGGACTTTTTTTTCTCTTGACACTGAGTGGAAATCCATACCGAAGGCTGCAATCCTTGATTTCAACAACCAGTGTTACTAGTCACTTTCATCTGGCTATTACAGGTTGTTATAGGCTTTCCTCTATCCCGAATGCCAAGTTCTTCGTTGTAGCGTCCATCTTCTCAGGTGATTTTCTCTGTATGTAGCACTCCAGCCTACATTAGCTACGCGAGGCGCACGGAAAACTACTCTCTTTTTCCTTCAGGACACACTCTCAAGTTCTGAGCGGTTCTTCTGTGCCTCTCAAGTAGATCCAGTTGTTTGGAGTACTACTAATGGCAACCTTGAGTGGATGCCATGGAATCTGAGAAGCGAGAAGACAATGAATGCAATGACCATTCTTTCCAATTCCAGTAGTGAACAGTTCTCACTCGCTCGCTCTTTGAGAAGCAGGTTGATGCTGTAGGTTCAACAAGGGATTTCCAGCATGAGTCAGAAAGTAACAATGCCTTAAAGGATGTACTTAAATACCCTCCAACAACTCCTGAAAGCTGCTCCCACTACAGTGGATGAGAAAGCATTTTATCAGTTGCTTCTGATTGTTTGGCATCATCATCATTGGTTTTCAGATGAAGGAACAGTAAATACTGAACTCTGGGCACAAGTTGGTAAAATATGAAAGAAAACATAAAACATTCCATAGGACATAGAAATAGGACAACCTATTCCTATGTGAGCTTTTACTACTTAGAGTTTTGCTTGAACTGCTGAATTCTCTTACATACCCCAGACAGACCCAAACAAACTCCTAAGAGCAGCAACCTCAGTGTACAACAACTGGGATTTGGAGGAGGAAAAGAAATAACACTAAAAATGAAAATTATTAAAAACAAAAATTATTCAAGTGCCCAGAACGCTGAGTTCAAGAGTGCTCCAAGCAAGTCTTGACGGCAACCCATCCTGTTGCCTAAGGGGTTCCCAGCTCCCTGCCTCCTTCGGACAACACCATTGATATCAAGCTCAAGGAGTTGTAGGTGTGTGTGGTTGCTGCTATTAAGTTCATTGACTTTTTCCTGGTCAAGGGAGCTGCGTATTTGGTACTAACATATTGATGACCTTTGACTTCCTCCTGTATCCATGTTGTTGTCAATAACAGGCTGCCAAATAAGGAATGTCTTACATCACCTCTTCCCTGTACCAGGGAGGGCTCTTTAGTCACAAATCAATTTTTAATTATTCCTAAGTCCCCTGCTTCACCACAAGGGGTTTATTATTCAAATGAAGAGTTCTGATGACTTTCACACTTGTTTCCATTGCTCTTTGATGAATTAAAGGCTCCCTTTGTTCCGTCTCCAAAGGATCACCATTTGAGTTCATGTGTAGCAGACTCAATTTCCAAAGAGGCTTTAAAAGACCCAGTGAGGTAAGCTATTTTCGTAAACATATTATAACCCTGGAAACGTGCAGCAAGTCTTACTACACTATGTCCAAAAAGTAGCCAAAAGATCACTGATGCAATTAAGATCAACATAAGAAAGACCTAAATAAGTGTTTTCTTTACTGAGCTGATCTAAAGCTTTAACATTCCTCTTTATTTTATTTTTTAATCATTTTATTGGGGGCTCTTAAAGCTCTTATCACAATCCATACATGCATCCATAGTGTCAAGCACTTTTGTACACATGCTGCCATCATCATTTTCAAAACATTTTCTTTCTACTTGAGCCCTTGGTAAAAGCTGAATGGATTTAACCTCTGTAGGTCGAGAAGGCATCTGCCTCCTCCCCTCATAAGAGAATGCTTTTGCCTTGAAACTTGGAGCTCTAAAGACAACTTAGTCCTTTGCTGATGCTTAATTAAAAATTATAAATATTTTATATTCAGTGATTGCTTAGTGATGTAAATATTGGAAAAAAATTATTTAGATAGATACAGTAAGTTGCAGAAGATCAGAGTAAGTTGTGCACATTCAGAGGAGTTAAAGAGTAGTCCTGTTTTGATATAAAGTGTCTGGTTGTGCCAGAATATGAAAAATGTCAAAAGAAAATTGAAATTAAATAGCAAGTAATTTACAGAGAGTTTGATGAGTAAAAGAAGTGAAAGAGTCTGACACCTGATCCCTTTGACACCTCGTGGTCACACAGGCTGGTTTGCTTCTTCCATGTGGGCTTTGTTGCTTCTGAGCTAGATGGCCGTTTACCTTCAAGCTCTTAAGACCCCAGACGCTATATTTTTTGATAGCCGGGCACCATCAGCTTTATTCACCACATTTTCTTATGCACACATTTGTCTTCAGTGATCATATCAGGAAGATGTGCACACACTGATATTATTTGAAAGGGAGTGCAGAGTGGAGACCCAAAGCCCATCTGTAGGCAACTGGACACCCCCTTACAGAAGGGTCTCTGGGAGAAGTCGAGCCAGTCAGGGTGCATGGTAGCAATGATGAAATATGCAACTTTCCTCTAGTTCTTAAATGCTTCCTCTACCTCACTATCATGATCCCAATTCTACCTTACAAATCCAACTAGACCAGAGGATCTACACTGGTACAGATAGGAACTGGAAACACAGGGAACCCAGGACAGATGATCCCTTCAGGACTAGTGGTGAGAGTGGCGATACTGGGAGGGTGGAGGGAAGGTGGGGTAGAAATGGGGAACTGATTACAAGGATCTACACATAACCTCCTCCCTGGGGAATGGACTACAGAAAAGTGGGTGAAAGGAGACATTGGACAGTGTAAGATATGATAAAATAATAATAATTTATAAATTATCAATGGTTCATGAGGGAAGGAGTAGCGGGGAGGGAGCGGAAAAATGAGGAGCTGATATCAAGGGCTCAAGTAGAAATAAATGTTTTGAGAATGATGGCAACAAATGTGCAAATGTGCTTGACACAATGGATGTATGTATGGATGGTGATAAGAGTTGTCTAAGCCCCCAATAAAATGATTTTAAAAAAAGAAGTGAAAGAGCCCATTATAAAAGAAGTATTACAACAAAATATAAAAGAAGTCTAAGCAAAAGCATTTATATCTGTATCTGCTCTTTGAGTGGGAACAAGCTGCATGAATCCATATATCACAAATGTTTAATGTGTCCCTATTCAAAACACTAGTAATGTTTGTGTTTTCCAAGCTTCAATGATTCCATGTAAATATTATTATAATTATGAGTGGATATCAGCCAATTACTTTATGAAGTTTATAGCAGGCTGTAACTACCTTCAGATTAGATAAGTATGGTGAGAGCAAATAACTTGATGTACTTCTTTCTTGATTATAAACAATGCAGTATTCCCTTTTTATGTTCAAATAACTGCCTCTTGATCCATATATAAGTTCCACATTGTGATATGTCAGTTTATTGTGCCAACCTGGACAATGAACATATGTGGGTTAATTGAAAGGTGGAGAGATAAATGGCTCAGCGAGCCTCACCTTTCTTGTCTCTTGCTTTTTAATGATTGGCCCAATGTGTGGCTGCCTTGCCTGTTCTGTGCCTCAATTTGTAAGCTACACTACTGGTGGGACACCTAAACCATGGACTGTGTTGCTGTAATTTGAGGTTCCTTCAAGACTTGCTTTGCCATGCTACTGGAGTATACATCTCTTGAGCTGGGGACTGTTGGACTCTGTCATCTGGCTGACTGTTGGTGACCTGCCTTGTTGTTTGCTGCCTGTGCCTGGATAGCCTGAATTGCTCTACAGAAGACTACCAGGCGGCCCTCAAGACTTGAAAGACTGCCAGTGTCTCATAGCTGTCTCATGGGAGTGAGTTGCACTGAGCCATTTGTACTGCTTTATAGATAAACTGTTTATTTCTTAGGTTATATATATCAATCTATATAAATATATATAAAATTATTAGTGGCCTGGCTTTGTTTCTCTAGAGAACCCTGTCTAACATACACATGAATACAATTAAATGTTCTGGAATGCTCATTTTTCTGAATGCTATCCATATTTTATTATAATTCACATAGTGCAATAGCTTTCATAGTCAATAAAACACAAGTAAACATTTTGTTTTGATATTCTCTGCTTTCAGCCAAGATCTTCTGATGTCAGTAGATAACCTTCGTTCTACATCCTCTTCTGAATCTAGCTTGGATTCTGGCAGCTCCCTGTTAATGTACTTTTTATTGGTAGTGTCTTTGAATAAGAAAAAAAAAAGAACTAATGTTTGAGAGATGTGTATGTGCTAGTAATAAATTAGATACTTATATTGTGCTATCTCATTGAATTTTTAAAACAAATTAAGTAAGATCAAAACAAACTCTCAATCATTGAGTACATTCTACCTCATAGTGCCTCTATAGGACAAAATTAAACTGTCCCTTTTATTTTATGAAGCTGCAAATATATATGGGAGGAGAAAGGCTCATATTTACTCTGAAAGCCTTATATTTACCCTTTATATAAGGTAAAATGAATTTATAGCTCTTTGTAGAATAGGAAAATGAGCCTCAGATGGATTAAAAAATGGATTTGTAATTTCACAGCCCCTTAAACTTAGGATAAATCATAACCTGAATTCTGTACCTTGGCTAGGTCATGATCCCATATATTTTATCATCAGATAGTTCTCAGCAGATGAAATCTGACAATACCATTTTGATGACTCCTACAACCATACAAAAGAACTGGTATTGTATATGGTTATACGAGAAATAAAAGGCTTTTGGACAATTATCTCCTACCTATTGTTAAAACTATATCCTAGTTTTTCATCATCACCAATATACCCACCATTACAGAGGTTTATTAAAGTTTTACCCTGTTTAAAATGTAAATAAAATAGAGGTGAAACCATAGAATTTATACTACTTTCCCAAAGGAGTGGTGTTTTATGTCCATCAACATTTCTCAAAGTGTGGTCCACTGATTATTTGCCTCAAGTTACCTTAATTAAAAGGATAATTTCCATCTTCATGTTAAATATAGGATCTTGTAATCCAATCAGTTAGTCTATTTATTAGAATTTCCTAAGGAATTACTTGGACCGAAATCATTAAAAGTTTCCAGGTGGTACTTACTATCATTTATGTTTAAAAGCAATTGATAGTGAAACCAACATATTATAATCAACTAGAGAAATTAAAACCAAACAAAAACAGATGCCCAGTTCATACCAATAAAAATAATGTTAGCTTTTCCCCCTGGAATGTGCCCTTGGCATCTGTATTTTTCAAAAGCTCATTAATCTGTTACAGGTGTTATTACTATAAGGACAAGTCTACAAACTACTCGTCTGCAACTGGAAAAGATGTGCACATAGTTCCACTAATCCTTACTGCTGACATTTGTCTTATTTCAATCATTTATACTACTTGGTTTGCCTTTAGATGCTGACTGAGAGTACTGAGTAATCCCATCATTGAAATGTGTACTGCTTGGAAGTAGACAACGTCCAGTTAGGGTAAACTGAAAAGAGAACATTAACATTGGTGTAGGTGGAGGTAAATTTTTGAAATAACCCAAAGTAGAGCTAGCCCCAAAGTTCTAGTTACTTATGGAATTCATTGCAGAAAGTAAAGTTTTGCCAGACATGGAAGAATAAAAGTGAAAGGAGAATGGAACACACACACACACACACACACACACTCCTCCCACCTTACCAGGGAAATGGTGTTTAATTTTATTTCAGTTTCATAAATATATATTTAGAAATAAAATAACATCCTTTAATGATTCTCCCTGATTTTACAAATCAGGACACAGACACTGAAAATCTCAACTCTTTCTCTACTTCAGACCACACCCCTGCGTTGGAGATTTTTCAAGGTCCTTCACATTCTAGTTTCTCATGCTCTTCTGAGGCATTTACTACGCACCTTTCTGTACCCTCTTCGGTGGACATCTATGGCTAGATAGGCCATATCTTCACATTTTCTCTCACCTCTAAAGAAAAACCCTTCCATCAAACTACAGCAAACATGCTCCTTCCTGTCCAAAGCCTTTCTATTCTCTTTGTCCTACTGATGTAAATCGGGGAAAAATTCATTTCTACATCTCATTAATCTTCTTATATTGGAAGATATTGTTACCCTAGGAATGACACAGAGGCTGCACGAGAAGGCTCGTACAAAAGGTGGCACAGGACCCTGCTGTGTTTTGCTCCCGGGGACATCGGGTCGCTATGAGGGTACCAGACCCAAAGAAAGATTTGAGAGCAAGATTGCTGATCAAGTTTGCTTTTTCCCTACCAGCAGAGGGAAAAAAAGGATGACTTGGCTATTTGTATTTGTTATTCTTTCTCATTTCCTTTAGTTGCAACTTGATGCCTTTTTGGAATCAATCATTTCAGCAGGCATTCCCTATTTTATCAACTTAGATTACCGAGTACCTTTGAATCCACACAACACATTACTGTCTTGTGCTGTTTCTCAAAGTGTGGGATGGTTGATTTATAAAGTGTATTTGGCCAAAGTTCTAGAAGTAATATTAGATTATATTTTCTATGTGTGCAAGGTGCAAGATTCGTGTTTCTTATATAATTTTTATGTAAAATTCTCCCTTCCTTTGATGTGATGCCTCAGTAAAATCCCTCCCCTCTTTAGAGAGAATACAATTGAATCACATAGTGCTGGGTATTTTCCTTCACATTTTAATTATATTTTTGCTGCAGTTGTGAGAATAAGCAAGCAACTATTCCTGGTAATCACCCACCCAGCTCTCTGACAGAAATATTGGTACTACTCAGAGCCCAGTTATTCCTCCCAATGGAACCCTGTCTGATTCATATACTTTTTCTTTACTAATATTTAAACATATAAAGTTTTAAAAATTGATATTTAATAGTTATGGCTGGATGACAGATGGTGCCTGGTCAATTCAACAAATCACTCCCATGTTTCTTGCTTACACTCTAGACCAGTGGTTCTCAACCTGTGGGTAGCGACCCCTTTTTGGGATCGAACAACCCTTTCACAGGATGCCAAAGAACATCGGAAAAATGCATATTTCCAATGGTCTTAGGAACTGAAAGACTACTCCTTCATCTGTCTCCAGGCAGGTCCGCCCACATGGAGATACACCCACCTACGAGTACCTGGTGTGAAGACTGTTACCCATGCTACACCATGCTTCAAGACAAAATATTTATTTGTCATTAGAAATGAATATTTCACAATATATAATTACATCTTTTTTGTGATGAATCCCTACGCTTTAATTATGTTCAATTTGTAACAATGAAAATGTATCCTGCATATCAGATATTTACATGACAATTCATAAAAGTAGCTAAATTACAGTTATGAAGTAGCAATGAAAATAATTTATGGTTGGGGGTCACCACAATATAAGCAACTATATTAACGGGTTTTTGCCACATTAGAAATGTTGAAAACCAATGCTCTAGACCCTCTCCACCCCCTCCACCCCAACGCCTTCCGGGGCTTGCCAAAAGCCACATCACACCCATCTCATCCAAACTTGCCAATCCAATCAGGAGGCTCTCCCTCTCCCACCCCAGCCACCAGCCTCCATCCCCGAGAGTGTAGCTGTCTGTGCCCCTTGTGCTGGTGTTACTCACCATTGTGGAGTAGCCCGACAGACTTTGTTTCTCTATAAAGCCTGATACCCGTGTTTCAGCCTGTTTTTCTATCACTTGGTATGGAAACCCAGGAAGGTGCAGTGCTGGGACCGTGACAACCCTCTCAGGTCGATAGACCTCCTGGTCTCCCCTCGTGGACCTGCCAAAGTGGGTATCTTCCAGGGACCCTCTCCATTTGCAGTTACAGACTGCATCCACACACTGTCTGATTGATTCTGGGTGAGTGTGCATTTGGGTTCCCTTCCTCGAGTCCTCCACCATCTCTCTACGGCCTTTTAGTAAGGCCCCGTTTTGAAATCCTGGTATAGGGTTAGTGGATTCTCCGTCCCTAGGGCTCAGTTTCACCCAATGTGGGGACACCCTCCTGACTGACTTTCCTTTCTCTGCTCCTTTCTCCGGATCCAGAGTCTGACTGACTCCAGAGGATGCTCCTTGGGCCTTCTTTCTCCTCAAAAAAGGAGCTCAAATTTCATTCACCCTCCCACCATGGACTCCACGAGGATGCTCAATCCAGGCTGTGCTGAACTTTGCATCTGTGGTGCTTAAGGGCTAATCTTAACCCCCTGGGTCTATCCCCAGACCTTAAGCCTAAATGCCTACCTGTTTTTGCAATCAGGGTTGGCCTCCATACAAACTAGACAAAGCTCAAAATGGGCAGAAAATGACTGATTTTAGCACCTCAGGGGCTTGATAATTTTTTCAACTTAATGGCAAGTACTTAGAAGCTCCCTGTGTACAGGCTTTCTCCCACCTCTGCTCTCATCCCTCTCTGTGCCCAAACTGCCCCACTCCCTAACTCATGCTGGTCAGGATAAGCATCCTCTCCAAAACAATGAATCTTCCTTTGATCTGTCCAATCATGCCACTCAGTTGGTACCCACACTGACTCCTCCTCCTCCTCTTCCTCCTCCTCCTCTTCTTCCGTCTCCTCCAACTCTGCCCCTCCTCGTCCTTATAATCCTTCTCCAGTCTCATCCTTGATCCCTTTGACTCCTTCCACCTCCTCCAGCAAGCCATTTTCCAACGTCCCATTCTCTGATCGGCCATTTTCTCCTCCCTTGTCCCCTCCTCCTCCTCCTTTGTCACCATCATCCCTCCTGCCGCAGCCACACCTTCTACCCTGTCTCCCTCCTCCCCTCCACTGCCATTTTCTCCACCACAAACCTGTTCACACTCAGCCCCTCCCTGCTCAAAAGCCTCTTCTATTTATCTTAAAATTCCACTTTCAGACCCTGCCCCCACGCCCCCTTCTAGGAGGTGGAAGTTGCTGAGAGAATCTTAGATTACATAACACTTTTTTCTCTTTCTGACCTGTTGGAGACTTATATTAAAGAGTTCAGACACCTCACTCAGTCATGGTCATACCTGGCAGGACTTTGACATCATTGTTACAACTACTCTGTGCCCACAGGGAGAGAGTCTGAGTATTGGCCCAACAGAGAGGCAATGAAGTTCATGCCAAGACCGGAATAAACCAGTGGGTTCTGATGCAGTTCCCCAGCAAGACCCTAACTGGAATTATCAACTTGGTCAGGGGGACTGGTCCGAGATGACATCGTTATGAACCTCTTTCAGGGCTTACAAGAGATGGCAAACAAAGCAGCCAATTATGACAAGATAGAAGAGTCAAGACCCAAAAGAAAATCCTGCCCAATTTTTATCCTGCCTCTCGGAGGATTTCCTTAAGTTCTCCAGGGTTGCTCCCTCAACATCAGCTGGCACCACTTTACTTCATTCACACTTTATCTCGCAATCAGCTCCTGGCATTAACAAAAAGCTGAAAAACCTGGAGGAAGGTCCTCAAACTCCATGAGACCTTCTCAATGTAACCTTTAAGGTTTTCAATAATGGGGAGGGACAAGAAAAATTAGACAAACCAGAAAAGAACAAGACTAAATATCACTCGCTGGCTAATAACCGTCATGACAATATAGGTATATCCAAACCGAAAAATAATGGGCCATGTAGGGGTAAGCCACCACACGGGACATTGGGCACACAAATATCCCAATCCTCGCCACCACCCTCTTAAGCTTAAGCTGTGCCCACACTGCAAACAAGAATACTGGGTAACTGATTGCCCTTTCCACCAAAGGGCAGGAAGGGTAGTCTCTTCCACATCACCACTAGAGCAATTGGCTCAAGAAGCCTCTTTGTCAGGGCTTCTGTGTTTGGCTAAAGAAGATTGACAGTGCCTAGGGTCAATGACCCTCACAGAGATCACCCATTACAAACCCAGAGTAACAATATTCATCTCAGGTAAGCCTATTTCTTTCCTTATGGCCACGGAGGCCACTTATTCAACACTACCTGAATATTCAAGATGGTCTTCCCTAGGCCCCACCACGATTGTAGGAGTCTCAGATATCATTTTAAAACCCCTCATTATGGGGCCACTCTTATGTAGTCTTTATAATTTAAAATTATCACACCAATTTCTAGTCATTCACCAATGCCCCTACTGGGCAGAGATAATTTAACTAAATTCAAAACAGAAGTACCTTTTTATTTACCAGGGGTATCCCAGGCTCCAAAATTGTTGCTTCTCTTACAAGATGCTCTAGACATTCTACTTGCCACCTTCTCCCCAAAAAATGACTCTAGTGTCCTGATATCCCCCACACACACACACACACCAATCCCACTCCTTTAACACAGGCCCTAGTTAACCCACTCATTTGTGATATCACCCAACCCTCCGTTGCTATGCAGTACCAATCTCTTTATATAAGATCACAAGACCCCTCGAAGTTTCCCAGTGTTCCTCAATACCCTATAGCCCTCTAACACATGAAGGGCCTTAAGCCCATTGTCTCAACTCTTCAAAGCAAGCCTGTGAAGGCCCACCCACTCACCCTATAACACACCCATTCTGCCAGTTACTAAACCCAATGGCAGTTACCAACCTGTTCAAGATCTTAGAGCCATCAGCTCTGCCATCTTGCCTATCCATCCTGTCATTCCCAATCCCTCTCCTTTCTAGGCTTCACATGCCATCTTAGACTGTGGATTCCCAATTTTAGCATGTTAGCTAAACCCCTCTATGAGGCTGCAAAAGGGAACCTCACTGAACCTCTAGACCTTATTGAGAAGGCATAAAAATCACTTCAATCGGCCTTACTCTCAGCTCCGTCTCTTTCTCTCTCCAATCTAACCCTCCCAGTCATTTTATATGTGACTGAAACTTGTGGTATGGCTGTGCGAGTTCTAGGCCAAGAAAGAGGAGCCCCCCCCCCCTTTCACTCCAATAGCCTATCTATATAAATAGCTAGATCCAACTGTCAGGGTATGGTCCCCATGCCTATGGGCCCAGACAGCAGCAGTTGTCCTGGCTCAAAAAAGCTCAAAAATTACCTTTAGCCAAGACGCCTGCATTAGGTACCCTCATTTATGTGACCTAGTCACCCACCATGCTATGTCAACCCTTACACCCTGCCACCTACAGCTATTTCATCTCACATTTATTGAACACTGAAGTTTTATACCCCAACCCTGCTCAACACTAAATCCTGCTACACTAATTCCCATTTATTCATCTCCACTCCGACATTCCTGTACTGAAACCCTTGATCACTTTGGCAATCCTCTACCTCAGATCTCTGCTTCACCCTTACTCGACCCATACTACACCGGGTTTGAAGATGGCAGCTCAACTCTCATCTCCATGAGTGCATATGAGGCTGTGTATGCTATTGTCAGATCCTCAAATACAGTCAAGGCATGCCCTCTCCCAAGTAACACCTCTCAAAAGGCAAAGCTAGTCACTATGACATGAACCTTAATATTAGCAAAACTCAGATAAATAGCACAACAAGATGACACCCAGGTGTCAATTTCATCTTTCAACACCACCCACCAACTTCTGAACCAAACAATGATCACCTCACAGTGTTGGTTATCCCTCTCCTTCCAACAAAGAAAATATCTAGCGTCACCCATTCCATCTTCATGGGTAACACCCAACATAACCAGGACAATCAAAGCATCCCCTATCATTGGACCTGTGGCCACAGTATTACATCTTTTTTTCAGTCAAGACACTGTCTTCCTCCTGGTCCTTAAAGGGTTACAACCTATAGGTAATGGCTTTACCGACTCTTATAGTCAGATGCTCCTTTGGCAGAATATTGAAGCTCAATGTGCATAACCTGGAATATTTTTCCAATGTGACACTTTTGTCTACACATGTCTAGGGACTAACTAGACAGGACACTCATCCCAATCTTCCTCACTTCAGATATAACTTTCAAAAATGAACAAGACATGGAAGACACCTTTGGAAAATTAAGAGGTACCTGTGAACCCTGGCCCACCTGTGTGTGATTGTCCTGCCCGGTGCCATCCTTGCTGTTCGCAGCAGACCTGGTGCTGCTGTTAGCAATTGGACTCTGTGACCAGTCTTTGCATAGTCCTTGAATACCTCTCTCCCCTGCTATGGCCCATGAGCACTGACCTGCACTGTGTGAAATTGGCCTGCCCACCACCACCCTTGATGTCCATGATTACCCTGCCCTATCTGCCTGTGAGAGCCACCCATGTATATAGCTTAGGCTGCCTCGGGAGAGAGTCAACCACAGTGAGATAGAGACACAGCTTGAATGCACAGCACAGCCAGCTCCAAGTAGTACTTAGAATCAATCCCACTAGCCTCTGAGAAAGAAATTACAGGGACCTTGGACTGCTAGGAAAATGGCACAGAGATCCACCAAAACATCATGCAGACAACAACGCAGATCTACAGCCAGTACAAGCAAGCAAGGTAAACAAAACACAACGTCTGAGGAGGATCTTAACTTAGTGACATACATAGAAGAAAAAATAAGATACAGTATCCTTACTGAAGGGAAATACAAGTGTTACAGGTAAATGCAGTATAATCAAAGTAAAGGGTAAAAGACCTTACCACCAGGATAGAAGAGGTGGAGAATCACATCAGTGACCTAGAAGATAGCCAAATAGAATTCACGAATATAAAAGATAATCAAACAAGATAATCAAAGAAGCTGAAGAAAACCTGAGAATAATGAGTGATGCAATGAAGAGAAACAATATTAGAAAATTTGGGTTACTAGAGCAAGACCTAATGAAAAAAAAGATCAACAGTCAAGATAGTGAGGGAATTCCCCAAAGAAAACTTTAAAATTTAATGAAGGAGAATCAGACAATAATCCAAGTAGCACAGAGGATACCAATTAGACTGAACCCCCAAGAAAAATACATGAAATCATGGTAGTCAAATTGTTCAACTTTGAGGAAAAGGAGAAAATCATAAGATCAGCTAGAGAAAAAAAATGCCATTACCTATAAGAGTAATCAGATAAGAATATGCTCAGATTTATCAGCAGAAGCCATGAAGAAGAGGATTAATGGAACAGCATCTTCCAAAAGTTGAAGGAGAATAATAATATCCGAAGAATCCTCTATCCCACCACAAAATAGACAGAGCGGTAAGATTTTTTACAGATCAGGAAAAATTTAGAGGATATGTCAAAATAAAACCAGCAATACCAAATTTATTTTCCAATTCAATTGGGTCAGAAGACCAGCATCCACAGAGCACAAACATGAGACCACCTCATAGTGTAACAATATCCAGAAGTCAGAGCACTGAAAGTGATGCTCAAGACATCTTTGGCTCCAAGGTGAAAACAAGGCAAGAATGTATCCCACCACACATACACAATACACTGCTAAGGAGGGAGGAAATGTTTATTACAAAAGGTACAAGATGACAGACAGCAATGTATCCACAGATGGATGTAGTAACTATGAACATGATTGCTCTGAACGCCCCCCCCCCCCCACACACACACACACACACATCAAAAGACAAAGGCTAGCAGAGCGGATTAAGAAAAAAAACCCAGCAATCTATTGTCTTCAAGAGGCACATCTCAAGCTCAGAGATAAAAACAGTTGAGGATCAGAGGTTGGTAGAAGGTATATGAAGCTAATGTTAGTATAAAAAAAAGTAGTAGTTGCAATTCTAATCCCTGACAAAATCAATTCAAGTGCAAAACATAACAGGAGGATTATATATGGTGATTATATGGTGCTTAAGTAATCAATAGTAGAAGACTTTAATACACTGCTCTCTGAGAAGCGTAGATCAGCAGGAAAGAAGCTCAACAAGGTGACTATAGAACTAAATTTTACAATAAGACAACTCAACACGATAGACATATTTAGAGCTTTCCAGCCAACTGCAAAGACATTCATATTCTTTTCGCGCACACATGACACATAATTGAAAATAGACCACATGCTGGGACACTAGTCAAGTTTGAGTAAATTCAAACAAATAAAGGTCACTTGGATTTCCTTCTCTGACCACTACACCATAAACCTAGAATTCTACAAAAGAAAGATAAAAACAGAGAAAAAAACAAGAGCAAATACTTGGAGGATGAATAACATTTCTTTAAAAGGAGTGAGTGTTGGCCCAAATTAGAGATGAAAATAGGCAGTTTCTATAAACCCATAAGAATGAGAATATAACATAGCAAAATCTACGGGATAGAGAAAAGGTGCTTTTCAGAGGATACTTGTTAGTGATAAATGCGCATATGAAGGAGGAAGAGAGATTTATGCTGGATACCCTATCACAAAACCTTCATCAGTTGGAAAACAGTCAACAGAATAATCCTTCTAATAGCAAAAGAAATTACAAAAATCAGCCAGAGACAAATGAGTGGGAAAACAAAAAGGCTATGGAGAAAATTAACTCAGTAAAAAGTAAGTCCTGGCCCAGACAGCTTCACAGGAGAATTCTACCAAGCATTCAGGAAGAACTGATACCAATTCTACACAAGCTCTTCCAGAACATAGAAAAGGATAGTGTGTTCATCCTGGTAGACTAGAGAAACAAATGCAGAGATACTCATATGTGTCTAAGAGAGAACTTTATATCAAAGAGCAATTATACATTAAGAAAACATCCCAGCTCGGTCCAGGTCCAGTCCATAAGTCTCCGATGTTAGCCCATATGTCTGATACCTGTCTATAAATTCCTCTTCAGATTCATGAACACATGCAATGACACTGAATGCAAGAAGATCACAGGCCAGTGGGTGGAAAGTCTTGAGGCTCCAGTGGTAGTGGAAGCATCTCAGTACTGGCATGGGTCTCCATGTGGCTCCTTCAGTCCCAGGGCTCTTGTTCCATCAGCAGAGCACATTTAGCTTGTCAGCAGGAAGAGGAAGCAGAGAAAGTATCTGGCCTCCAGTGAGATATTTACCTTCTTTGCGCCTCCAAATGAGGTCATCCAGCTAGACTCCACCCCTTCAAAAGTTGACAGGATATTATGTAGCTGCCATGAACAGTAAACTCCCAAAGGGATTCTATGAAGCTAGTAAAACACTGATAACAAAACCAGGCAAGGATCCTACAAGAATAAAGTATATGCCAATATCTCTAAAAAAGACAGATGAAAAAAATCCTTAACAAAATCTTGTCTATAGAATACAAAAAGTATACAAAAAGAATAATTCATCATTACTTACTGGGATTCATTCCAGGGACACAGGGATTGTTCAACATTAGAAAATCCATCAACATTATCCACCACATTGAAAATAAAAAAGACAAGAACCAAATGACAATGTCAATAGAAGCAGAAACAGCATTTGACAACATTCAATATCCATTCCAATACCCACTCAAGAAGATAAACAGAAGGAAATTACCTCAATCTAATTAAAGCTAAATAGGAAAATCCAACAACCAGCAATGCAATCAATTGGGAAAAGATGGAAACATTCCCACTGAAAAAGGGAACCAGACAAGGATGCCCCTGGTCCCCTCTTTCAATCACCCTGGAGGTCCTACCTAATAACATAAGGCAACAGAAGGATATTAAAGGTATATGGCTTTATAACGATAAGTGAAATTATCATTATTATCAGATGATATGATTTCATATATTGAGAACTGCAAAGGCTCTATAATAAGAGTGCTGGAAATAATAGAGGAATGTGGTAGAGTGGCAGGATACAATACCAACAAACAGAAGTCATTTGGATTGCTATATACAACTGATGGGATTACAGAAAAAGAGATCAGGAAGCTAGTAACCTTCTCAATAGCCAAGCATGAACTGAAATATCTAGGGATATACCTGACTAAAAAGACAAACAATCAGTACTAGGAAAACTACAGAACATTATTACAGGAAACCAACAGGGAACTTCACAAATAGAAAAATATCCCATGCTCGTGGATCAGTAGACTCAATATTGTAAAGACGTCGGTCCTACCTAAAGCTCTATATAGGTTCCATGCAATCCTGATACAAATACCACCATAAGTTTTCAAAGAAATGTAAAAACTGACTCCCAACTTAAAATGGAAAGGGAAGAAACCCAGAAGTGGTAAAGAACTTCTCAAGAAGAAGAAGAAGAAAGTGGGTGGGCATGCATTACCTGACTTTAAAACTTATTATATAGCCTCTGCTGTTAAAACAGCATGGTACTCATATAATGATAGATACTTGGCTTAATGGATAAGAACAGAAAATCCAGAAATAAAAACAGCAGAATACAGACAACTGATTTTTGATAAGGGTCCCCCGAAACCAAATGGGAAACAGATGTCATTTTTAACAAATGGTGCTGGAAGAACTGGATATCAACCTGCTGAAGAATGAAACAAGACCCTTACCTCACTCCATACACAAAGTCAAATTCAAGGTGGATCACAGATATTGAGCTAAAATTCCAAACTATCAGGATTTTTAATGAAAAAATTGGGACAAATATGACAACCTTAGTGCAGGGAATATATTGGCTATCAATAATAATGAAGGATAAACAGCCAGAAGAAGAGAAAATAGACCTGTGGGACATACTAAAGAGAAGACACGTGTGCACCAAAAGACTTAATCAAAGGAGTAATGAGAGAGCCCACAGACTGGGAAAAGATATTTAGTAATGACATATCATACAAAGATATTATTACTAAAATCAACAGAACCCTACAACCTTACAAAAAGAAAAACAAAACCAAATAGTCCACCAAGGAGGTGGGCAAAATACCTGAATAGAAGATTCACAAAGGAGGCAAGTCAAATGGCCAATAAATATATGAGAAAATGTCCTTAATCATTAGACATCAGAGATATGCAAATCAAAAATACCACGAGCTACCACCTAACACCAACAACGATGTACACATTATCAAAAAAATGTAACTAGTACCTGTGTGGAAAGAAATTTTAGCCCCCCTCCACTCCCTGTTTCATATGCCTTTATGGCCCACAGATGGGTGGGGGGAGAAAAAAAAAAGAGGCAATGGGGGACAAGGGCACTAATCCACCCAAGGGGAGGGTATTGTTTATGTCTCCATAGGAAAAAGATAGAGAGCATGTAGACCTCCTTTCAGTGCGCCAAGCCTTGAGGGCAACGTTTCTACTCTGATTAGCTCAATTCGTGGAAAGGACTGCAGGGCCAGCCTCAGCTTGAGACATGATGTCTCCTACCTTGAAACAGTGCTACAGAGGACAGAACTGAAGATACAGGGGAGTATGGCTGGTCTGACCTGCTACTCCCAGGAGCAAACTACATGGGAGCAAACTAAGAAAGGAGTGCAACAGACTATCAATGGAAACAAAGTCATGAAGCTTCTGAGAAATCTCAATTTTAGGCTTATGACTCGGGGTGCAGCACTTGGCACCCCATCTGAACTGGTTGGGGGAGATTCATAAGGGGGCCATATTGGAAGTTTAAAGGTGTAACAGAGTCAGGGGTGGGGTACTAGACCGCTTCATCTTTGACTTCAGGAAGAGCAATGGGGATCTTATACAAAGCATGCTCCTGGGTCACAAATGTTGAGCACTAAAAGGGTATAAATTCGGTTAGGTAAGCAGGTCCTAGAATATGGATCCTGGAAAGAAAAGGGGATTGAACTGATGGATTATAATAGGGCCTGACCACTATTAACAGAGATCCTCATCTACTCTGGTTCAGGACAACAGTTAAAATTATTTGTATGGTTCCTCTCTTTCTCCCCCCCGCCCCTTTTGGTGCCTATCCTTATAAGATAGGCAAGATAAGCAATCCCAAAGAGACAGTAGTGGGACCGACTATTCCAGAAGGGTGGAGGCCTGGGCATCGGAGAGGAGGAGGCAGGGGGAAGGGAGCAATGAGCCAATAAGCACTGGGACAGGGGAATAGCAAAGGATCTAAAACTGACAATGAGGAGGTTGTAGCGTTCCTGGTCATGCTTGATCAATTGAAATGTATCTGAGAATTTTTGAGAGGTGCCTGATGGGTAAACAAGATATTGGAGCAGGAGGAAAGAAAAAAGAATAAGAAAGTGAAAAACTATATATATAGGAATAAATATAGATATGTATATATGTAAATACATAAATTTATAAAGATAGGTATGTTAGTCTGGGTTGACTAGAGAAAGAAACTCATAGACATTCATATGTGTATAAGAAAGAGCTTTATATAAAAGAGCATGTGGTAGCTACATAATCTAGTGTCAATTTGCGATTATTGAATGAAGGGGTTGAATTTAGAATGTCAATCACGTCACAGCTTGATGATCTCATTTGAAGGCACCATGGAGATAATAGCTCACTGGAGGCCAGACCCAAACTCTCTGCTTCATCTTCCTGTTGACAAGACACATAGTGCTATCCTGATGGCAGCCAGAGCCTGGAGCTGGAGGAGCTATGTAGAAACCTATGCCAGCACTAAGATGCTTCCACCGCCACTGGATCCACCAGACTTTCCACCCACTGGCCTGTGATCTTCCTGAATTCGGTGTCATTGCATGTGTTGTGTGAGTCCAAAGATGAATTTATAGACAGGTATCAGAAATATGGGCTAATATCAGATTTATGGACTTGATCTGGATTAGGCTGGGATGTTTTCTTAATATACAATTACTCTTATATAAATCTCATTCTTGTACACATATGAGTCTCCATGGATTTGTTTTTCTAGTTTACCTGGACTGAAACAGAGAAATTGCATATTGAGGAAACAGCCGAGCCCAGTCCAGGTCAAGTCCATAAATCCAATATTAGCCAATAAATTCCTCTTCAGACTCACGCAGCATCTGCAACAATGCTGAAAGCAGGAAGATCACAAGCCATTAGGTTGAAAGTCTTGTGTATCCAGTGGCAGTGGCAGCATCTCAATGCTGGTGCGGGTCTTCATGTGTCTTCTCCAGCTCTCTGAGTATCTCAACAGTATGAAAGAGAAGGTACAGAAACTGAGTCTGGTCTCCAGTGAGATATTTATCTTTGCCATGCCTCCAAATGATGTCTTCAAGCTGCAACCTGGTTGATAGGCTAGATTCTGCCCTTTCACTCAAGTTGACAGGAGATTATGTAACGGCCACAATAGGTGTATTTGCCTATATACGGTATATAATCACAATAAGGAAGCAGATGAACTTTGGGCTTTTACATAAATCTTACCTCAGTACAAGAAGAGTTTGTTCTACCAATGTGACAATGTATGATACTCACCTTCCCTACCCGATCGCTGAAGACAAATGGGTACATAAGCAAATGTGGTGAAGATAGCTGATGGTGCATGGCTCTTAAAAGTCTCATGTCTTAAAGACTTGAAGTTAAGCAAGTGGCCATCTAGCAGGGAAGCAACAAAGCTGACATGGAAGATGCGCACTAGCCTCTGTAATCATGAAGTATCAACCGGAATAGGTATCAGAAGTTCAAAAATAAACAATCAAATTGAAGGAGTGTACATAAGGTGGAGACTCAAAATCCTCCTGTAAGATAATTGGGCAATCCTTCACAGAAGGGCCACATTGAAGGGGTGATTAATCCAGTATAGCAGTGATGAAACATATTAACTATCCATTTGTTTTTTTGGTATTTCCTCTCCTTACTATTATGGTCTTAGTTTTATCTCATTAATCTTATTATCTTGGTGTAAGTTCATTTGTATAATTAAGATCTTTCAATGCATGAAATTCAAGATAGATAAACCCTTTAAAAATAGAAATGGGAGTAATGATTCCCTGGGGGTATGGGACGAGGGTGGGGTGAAGGGGAACTGATAGCAATAGCAATGATGACTGTACAATCCCACTTGAGGGCCATGAATAATAGAATTGTAGGTGAATGGAAACATCATATGGTGTAAAATATGGAATAAAAAATAAGAAATAAAATATATTTTAATATTTATATTACAATAAGGGTTCTGGGGTTGGGTGGCAGGAGATAAATGGGAACTGTTATTAAAGAGTTAAGAAGAAAGAAAATGTTTTGAAAATTATGGTGGCAACAATTGTACAATTATGTTTGATCTAATTTAATTATGGATTGTTATAATATCTCTCAGAACTCCCACTATAATGTTATACCCCAAAATTCTGGAAAACAAAGAAACAAAAAAAGGAACAAATCCAACACCAACTAACTGAGTTAGGGAACATAGGACTAATATGGGAAAACATCTTTATTTCTTGGAAATCTTGGAACCCATGGCCCCTGCTACTCCCAGGACCTCTTGGTTTAATATGTGTAACTTTGTGCTTCCAGCCTGGTCAGTTCTGCTATTTTCAATTTTTTCTTTTTTGCAGGAACACATGGGTGCCTTCACCAATCAAACCTACACAAAGTTGTATATGGCTGCATTCTATCAACCCCTAAAGTGTTCACCTGATCCTGTCAAGACAGAACAGTTACAAGTCTTTCTACACCCCTGCCACCCCTGCCAAGCAGGAATAAGTTGCAGATAATGAGACCTTTGGCCCTATTCCCTATTACCCAAAGGCAGGATTAATAGGTCTGGCTGAATGTAAGATGGCACCTGGACCATTCAAGGAGCTCATTTCTGTGCTTCCTGCTTATGCTCTAAACCCGCTCTATCCCCACACCTTCCTGTGCACACCAAAAGCCACGTCACCCCCACTTGATCCAAACTTGTCAATCAGGAGGTCACTCAGTGCCCTCTCACCCCTAGCCACCAGTTTCCACCCCCGAGAGTGCATCTGTCCATGAATCCCCTATGTTGGCGCTCCTCACCATTGTGGGTAGCCCAGCAGGCTTCACTTCCCAATAAAGTCAGTTATCTGATACCCATGCTTCAGCCTGTTTTTCTAACAT
This sequence comes from Echinops telfairi, assembly GCF_000313985.2. Lineage (NCBI taxonomy): Eukaryota > Metazoa > Chordata > Mammalia > Afrosoricida > Tenrecidae > Echinops > Echinops telfairi. The sequence continues at coordinate 27,297,458 of NW_022103958.1, forward strand.
TAGTGTATTAACAATTAGGTAAAACAATTTTGCAAGTATTGTTCAAGTTCATATATACATGTGTTTATTCCAAACAAAACTTCTCTAAACAAGTCTCTGCTGTCAGACAATGCTTATAGGCAATGCATACAGGCAACAAGTGGGGTCCCTTTAAAAAGTCTAATCAAAACAAAGAGTTCTTGCTAATTTAAGAACAATTTCCTTTTATGGTGTTTCCTTGCTTGATATGATCCAAGTGAAGTTATCAGTGAAGATATATGGTAGCTATAGCAAACTGCATTGGCCAAATAAGATGGCGTCCAGCTGTGAGAAAGAGTAGCATCTGGAGTATTAAAGGATTGTCCTTTAAACAAGCAGCCTTCTAAGTGAGGTGGCACTCAAGTCTACAGTGAAGGAGCACACCAGCCTAAGCAATCCTAGGATTGTAGATGATAGAATCCATGATCACTAGAGGAATTATATTAGAAATTGTGAGCACCTGGTTTGCAGAAGGAACTGGATGACAGTGAAAGTCTAAAATCCGTTTGCAGAGTTCCCACATGGATTAAGCCTCCATTGACATTTCTTTGAACATCACACAGGCATGTGAATATTCATGTACTCAGAGTGCACTGGAAATACCCAGAGTGCCTTTGGGTAATAGGGAATCAGGCCAAAGGTCTCATCTTCTGCAACTTCTTCCTGCTTGTTAAACTTCCTGCATATTAAACTTTCTAGGTATCTGACCAGTTCAAGGAAAGGCAGTCTTCTTTGGGGAATTTCCTGCTTGTGTCCTCGATGGAGAGTACTGTAGAAGATTGAACAGTCATGGCTCATGCCCTGATTGCCTGGGAACGTCCTTGGGACAATCTTGTAAGATTCTCTGTCTACTAGAATTACATAACTCAGTCAGGGCCTCATTCCTGCTCCTTTAATCTCACCTGTAAATATGATATATTACTCTCTTGCCAACCATTCATTTGTGACAGTTTTCCTCTCATATGCCCTTTAAAGTCTGTCTATCAACAAACCTTGGGATATCATTATGACCTTGTGCTAATGGTCTCCTTCATCTGGATGATATATCTTTGTCTTTTCCTTATCCCATTTAAGACTGTAATAAAAGTTCTCTTAATAAAAGCAAAACAACAACAACAACAACAACAACAACAACAACAATGGCTTCTGAGGGGATTTGTTGAGTTATTTCAACGTAGAGTGTTTAGCATAGATAATAGTTTGGATAACACTTTTGTGTGTGTAGAGGTGTGTGATTTCCAAGGGGTAATCTTCATTCATTTTCTCAGAGGACACAGGACAATCATGAAAGCTTATAATGAAGACTCATCTTAAAACTTGAAAACTATATTGGGAAAAAAATAATAATACAGGAAATTGTGGTGAATTTTTTTTCAATGCACCTACTCATTCTTCAAGGGTAGTAAATGCTGTCTTATCAGGATTTCATTGGGAAAGTTATCACACCTGGCCATATAATCCTGATAGTACCCATTCAGAACTCAAAGGAACAATATTTGAGACTCTCAATGGTACCGAAATTCCCATTTTGATATGGTATAAATTGGAGAGTACAGAATTCTTTAGAGAAAAGTTAAAGAGATGAAAACATCAACTTTAGAAATGTATACACCTGGATGGAGGACATGTTCAAAAACAATTGTGTCATGATTTTATATTTTTGTTCCATAAATTCCTATGTTTTTGTAGCAATACTTTTTATTTACTCCCATATGCATAGAACATTCTATGTTGGCATAAACTAGAATTGTTTTTATGTGCATGTTTTCATATTGAATATCAATAAGACTTTAAAAATTAATCTTGCCTTTTGAGAATCAAACTCAGTATTACTTGGATTTTCTTCCTTTGTTGACTCAATTTGAGAGCTCTTAGTATTTCCAGGAACATTTTCTTGTGGCTTCAGAGAGAAAAAGATAAAGAGAGATAGTATTTAAAAGCAAGAAAAATAAGTAGAATTCATGAGTCATAGGTTTATAATAAAACATTATATAATGGTAACATTATGTCAACCTGATTCTCAAAGAAAAAAAATTAAGGAGAGATATTTCAGAGACTTTAAAGACCTTATATATTAAGCAATTCTTAAATTGGAAATTGAATAAAAATATTCCTCTTCAATTTTACATTAGTAATATCTAATGAAATTATTTTTCCCATTGGACTATGTATTTCTCGCAGAATAAAATTTTAGGGGAAGTACCCTACGTCACTAAGAAATAATAATCTTATGATTTCTCATTATTTTTAAAACAAATAGATCTCAAAAGTAGTAAGAATATGTGTTAGTCTGGGTAGACTAGAGAAGCAAATTCATAGACACTCATATGAGTATAAGAAAGAGCTTTATATACCAGAGCAATTGAATATTGAGAAAACATTCCAGCTCAGTCCAGATCACGTCCATAAGTCCAATATTAGGCCATATGTCCAATACCAATCTATGAATTCCTCTTCAGATTCACAAAGTCATGCAATGATGCTGAATGCAGGACAATCACAGGCCAGTGGGTGGAAGTCTTGTGGATCCAGTGGCAATGAAAGCATCTCAGTGCTGGCAGGGGTCTCCACCTGGTTCTTCAGCACTGAGGTTCTGACTGCCATTAGCCTGTCACCACATGGCTTTTCAAGGAGAATACCTTACAGGGACTGAGCATGTGTCTCACCTCCAGCAAGCTATTTAACTCCTTAGCGCTTCTAAGTGAGGTCATCAAGCTATGACTGACCTGTTTGGCAGGCTAGACTCCACATCTTCACTCTGAATCCTCAAATCGACAAGATTTATAAGAATACACCTTGTATTCTGAATAACAAAGAAGCTGTCCTGTAACATGCCAGGGTAATTTGCATAAATTCCTCTACCATCAACTCATGCTGACTCATAGTATGTTGGGTTTCTAAGATTTTGTAAATATTTACAGGAGCAACCAGCCCCAACTCTCTTCCTTAGAGGAGAAACAGTAATTGACCTTGTGGTTAGCAGTCTAATGCTTACCCAACAGCATCACCAGACTCTTTGTAATTTACACAGAAGATAGGAATATGTTGACAACAATAGTTCACCAATTTGTAAATCTCTGCTTCATAATTTAAAACTAATACAGCACTCTGGAACTATTAAATGATATTCTAAAATCTATCTTTTAGGAACACTAAATTCCTATTATATGCAGGCTAAACTTATACACTCACATTTGTATATGCTTCTTTTGCTGAGCTAAATAGACACAAAATAAACCCAGTGAATGCTAACTTGTGTCTGAAATATTATTACACTGATGTCAAGGAAAGGAGAGAATTGGATCCTAGCCACTGGGGACGTGGAAAGACTTTTTTGGGTTACAGTTTCCATCACAGTTTTTCACACAGTTATATTCCTTTTAAAAAACTCACAGCCATTAAGTTAATTTCAACTTATAACTTAGCCTGTAATGACAGGGTATACCACTATCCCATGGGTTTCTGAGACTGTAACTTTTTATGGGAGTAGAAAGTCTATTCTTTCCCCTTTGGGACAGGGTGGTGACTTCAAACTACAACCCTTGCTTTTAGCAACCCAACACAAAACTACTATGTCACTTGGCCTCCTATTACAATAATTACCAAGAAAAAACTCATATAAAACAGCATCTAGTTATTAAAAAAAATTGAGGGTACTTAATAAAATTGGTAAAGTCTCATATATGAAAAAGAATATTAATAAAACTAATAGAAGATCAGAGAAAAATGAGGGGTAAAAGCACCTTATTTCCTTGAAATGTTTCCTTTTTAACTTTCCCAAATTAACATCTCTGGGTGAAAGAAAGAAAGAAAAGTAAGTAGGGAGGAATGGGGAGGGAGGAAGGAAGGAAGTAAAGTTAGAAACTTCTCTTGGTTGTATGAATTTCAGAAGGAACTAATTATTGTCCTCTCTCTTGCTCTTTCCTCCCTTTATTTATATCTTCCTTGTCTGCTCTTTAATTCTATTATAAAATTTTCTTTGCTGGTATTTGTTGTTGTTGCTGCTGCTGTTGTTTTTTTTTATGTTTTTATTATTGTCTCTGCATGTCTATCTAGATAAGATAGGTGGGATAAGCAATCTGGAGGAGAAAAAATCAGGGCTGACTGTTTTGGGGGACACAGGAGAGGGAGAGTCAGGGGAAAGGAAGAGGGGTGCCAACAAACCCAGGGATAAGTGAACAAAAAGTGATCTAAAATCAATGGTGAGGATGGCATAGGATGCCTGGTGGGACTTGACCAAGGGCAATGTAGCTGAGAGGAATTACTGAAACCCAAATGAAGGCCGAACATGATAGTGAGACAAGAGGAAAGTAAAAGGAAATCAAGGAAAGAACAAGGAGGCAAAGGGCAATTATAGAAGTCTAAATACAGGCAAATACATATGTAAATATATTTATATATAGCAATAGGAAAATAGATCCATGTACTTATATTTATATGTTAAGTATTAATGTAGAAGATGAACATTGGGCCTCTATGTAAGTTCTCCCTCAATACAAGAACACTTCGTTCTAATAACCCGGCATTCTGTGACGCCCACCTTCCCTGCATGATCCCTGAAGACAAAAATGGGTGCATGAGCAAATGTGATGAAGAAAGCTGAGGGTGACCGGCTATCAAAAGATATAACATTTGGGGTCTTAAAGGCTTGAAGATAAACAAGCGGCCATCTAGCTGAGAATCAACAAAGCCTACATGGAAGAAGCACACCAACTTGTGTGATCATGAAGTTTCGATGAGATCAGGTATCAGACATCAAAGACCCAGAACAAAAAGTCCTATCATTGTGAATGAAGGGGAGGTCAGAGTGGACACTCAGAGCCCACCTGTAGGTATTTTGACATCCTCTTACCGAAGGGACACAAGGAAGAGATGAGCTCGTTAGGGTGCAGAATAGCACTGATGAAACACACAACTTTTCTTTAGTTCTTTAGTGCTTCCTCCCCCACACTATCATGACCCCAATTCTACCTTACAAATCTGGCTAGATCAGAGCGTGTACACTGGTACAGATAAGAGCTTGCAACACAGGGAATCCAGAAGAGATAAATCTTCAGGACCAATAATGAGAGTAATGAAACCAGGAGAATAAGGGGAAGGTGGGGGAAGAAAGGAGGAACTTATCACAGTGATCTACATATAATCCCTTCCCGGGGGGATGGACAACAGAAAAATGGGTGAAGGGAGACGTCGGTCAGTGTAAGACATGAAAAAAAAACCCAATAATTTACAGATTATCAAGGGTTCATGAAGGACGGAAGTTGGGGAAGGGAAGAAATGAGCTGATACCAAGGACTCAAGTAGAAAGAAAATGTTTTGAAAATGATGATGGAAACATTTGTACAAATATGCTTGACACAATGGATTTATGTATAGAATGTGATGATCTGTAAGAACTCCCTATAAAATGATTTAAAAAAAAAACAAGAACCCCCCCATATATACAAAAAGAAATGTATCTCTTGATATAGATTTTTTTTATACATAAGAGTGTCACTAGTTTTGTTCCTCAGAAAACGCAGCCTAATACACCATCTCTGGAGACTAGGTTAGCTTATGGCAACAGCATGTAGACAGAGGGGAAACAGAAGAGACTGAAGATGGAGGAATCAATAAGGTGCCATTTAAAATAACAAGATGGATGGTGGTGGTCTTGGTGTTACATGCTTTCAAGTGAGTTCTCACTCAAAGAGGCATATACAACAGAACAAAACACTTTCAACTCCTGCACTATCATACAATTGTTCTTATAACTGATCCTATTCATACAGGCACTGTCAATCCATCTTGGATGTTTTTCTTTTTTGTTAATTCTTTACTGCACCAAGCATGATATCCTTCTTCAACCATTGGTTGTTCTTGAAAGCACATACACATGTGTGACAAAGGCTCACCATCGCTATTCCCAAGAAGCATACCTGTTGTAGTTAGTCTAATGCAGATTTGTTTCATTTTCTGATGACAACAACAATTAAATTCAAATACAGAAATTCTTCTCCAGTTCTCCTACTCCATGCCTAACTTTTTGGTGCATATGAGGTGACTGGATGCTGCTTCCTGGACACTGATGATGGATGCAAGTGAATTGAAATCCTTGAAAACTTCCATATTTTCTCCATTTACCATGATATGGTTTATTGGTCCATATGTAAATACTTTTGTTTTCCTTATATTTATGATCCATTTGACACTATTCCCCTTCAATGTGTCATTCCTTTCACTCCAAACCATTTGATTGTCCAATTAAAATTATCAATGTCAGTCCATTTAAGCCCACTCAAGCCTGTATACTAATCTTTATGCATTCCGTTTTACTTTTGATGACTTCTAGCTTCCCTAAATTCATGTTACCTACATTCCAATTCTTCCTTTTTTTTAAACATTTTATTAGGGGCTCATACAACTGTTATCCCAATCCATACACACATCAATTGTGTAAAGTGCATTTGTACATCGTTTCTCAAAACATTTTCTCTCCACTTAAACCCCCAACATTAGGTCCTCATTTTCCCCCTCCCTCCCCGCTTCTCCCTCCCTCATGAGCCCTTGATAGTTTATAAATGGGTATTTTGTCATATCTTGCCCCGTCCGACGTCTCCCTTCACCCACTTTTCTTATTAATATATGTCTGCAACTTCTTCTCCTTTAAATTTATTTAACACATACTTCTGAAAATCATGAAAACTTTGCTCCATCATATGATTAAAGTAAACTCAGCTGTGAATAGACAGGTCTTATTCTATAATATTTTAGTGTCTCTGAGGCTGAGGGACTTATCTTTAAACACTTTATCAAGCCAGGCTTTACTGCGATTCATAAGGCTAATTTTCAGTGGCTAATTTTTCAAAAACAGATCATGTTTTCATTCTTCCTAGGTTGACTTAGTATTGAAAGTCCACTTACACCTTTACCAGGGGTGTAATAAATGAAATACCAGTGGCATAACTTTCAGCTTCACAATAGCAAGCACGCTACTATCATACTACCATCAACTATCGGACAAGTGGCAGGGGTGATAGCAAGCAGCTGAGACGACGCACCGGCATTACTAATGGAGCTATAAAAGGGAACGAAAACTGGAAATATATTGCAAAGAACAATTAGGTCTACTAAAATTTTTAAGAATTCTACAAAATCAGAAAGTAAGAAAACTTTTTTCAGGGCTCGTGCCTGGAGGGTGACTTTATATGGTTAGTAGACATTTTAAAGTTTTCTGACTACTAAATGGATATGCACTGTCAGATAATGCCAATTTTATTGGAAAATAAAAATGACAAAAGTCAAAATAGTTATTTTCTTGAAACAATATACTGAACACCCAACACTTATCTTTCTATAGACCCCAAATTAGAGATTCCTTGAAGAAACAAAGTTAAACCATGCAGTAGGAAGAAATAAATGGGATAGATTCTCATGATATTTACAGAGGGAACCAAAGCACCAAACATACATTTGAATGTGGGTTTTGTTAACAGGGAAGGGAGCAATTTTGGTGTATTTTTATTTTTGCTGAACAAACATGACTGAATAAATAACCCTAACTTTTTCTTGTAAACCTCATTTATTGTATAACAGCATTAAAGAAAATGGAAAACTAGAAAGCACCCATTATGCTAGCAATAACTATTTTATTTCTCTCTTGCCTCCCAGCCTTTGTCCTTATCCACAGAAATAAATATTTCACATAGCCACAATTACAGTTCACAAACCATTTTTATTTTGCCTTTAAACTCATCACATATAAGTTTGAATTGAAAACTATACCTCTAGTGATATAAGTGATGTTTAATAGAGTAAGTTTGAAAATAAAGCATATCTTTGAAAATTTTAGCTGTTTTCAATTTTAAATTATATAATTTGTGTGATGAACATAAATATTCCAGGCTTTTCCACCCTAGTCATTAGTTTAAACATCTACTTTTCCTCAAAAACTGGTAGTTCCTAAAGAGAAGACGATGTGTTTATTCATCACTGCATTCACTGAAGCTAATACACCTTGTGAACTTACTAAGTGCTGTGGGTTAGGCATTGGGCTGCTAATGCTGGTGGTTCAAGCCCACTAGTCACTCCAAAGGGAAACAATGAGGATGTCTGTTCCTGTAGATATTCAGTCTCAGAAATCCTAGATAGGGTTGCTATGGGTTGGAATCAACTAAATGGCAGTGGTTTTAAGTGTTTATTGATTCATTTTGCCTTTTTAATTGTTTATTTATAAAATAGTCCTTAAGATGACCAAAGGTAAATACTAATGGTCAGTACTGACTAAAGGGAAATGAACATATTAGTGGTTAGGATATTTTCAAAGTGTGGCAATTCGAATTATTTCCAACAATAAATCCATAAACATTTATTGAGCATTCACTCAGGGGCAGCAGTGTCTTTCAAACTTGAGATCAAAGACTAAAAGCATCTCACGAGTTCCCATTTGTTCTTTATTAAATGTTTATCATTCCTTTTAACTTTCTGAGTCCCTGATTTCTTTTGAGAGTTATCTATTCTTCATGAAAGGATTATCTCATAGATTGTTTTGTTAATTAGATTCTCTGTCCTACAAAAGATATGGGCACATAACCTAAATTACATCATGGATTTCGGCATTTTGGGATTTCAGATACTTTCCAGGGTAAGAAAAAGCATTTAAAAACAGATTGCCATGTATTTCAGCACAGTGCATTGTCCAAGTCTTTCCAAAACAATTGTTTTTATAGTTCTTGTTTCTGTTTCTGTTTTTGCCAGTCCCCATTTCCCCATTTCTTCTTGTTTCCCTGTTTCTTCTTAATACTATGATCTCCTTATGTTCCTTAATAAATTCTACACACACACACACATCCCATATAAAGTTGAGTACAAGCCGAGTTTTTCAGCACACTTTTAATGCAGTGATTGAGGTAAAATTAGGTGCTTCAGCTGACATTCGGGCCGGTTTATACTATAACTAGAGTATATACGGTTTATAAAATGTCAGCGTTGATTGTAATCAAAGAGACTGGAGTGATACAGGGAGTGAAACCATTAAACTAAAATTGCAAAGGTGACATAAGCAACCAGAAGCCAACGAAACAAAATCTAATGTAGCTAGGGGAGCAAAAAATAATAATCCCCAGTTTCCCAACGGTGACCGCTCAATTTGTAAAGTAGTTAATATCATCCTAAAATTGAATTGTTATTTTTATTTTTTGAATTCTTATCTTTAATATATCTCTAATCACCAGGGTTTGGTGGGAAGACTGAGGCAAGAACTATGAACAGTATAAAAGGAACCATTTCTTCCTTCCTTCCTTCTTTTCTCTCTCTCTTGCTCTCTGTTTCTGTCTTTCATATATTTATTCACGTTTGTGTGTGTTTAGTTTTATGTGTCTTTGAACCATTCATTATTTAGGTCATATTTTCAGAGAATTAAGAGATTAATTTATAACATTTGATCCTCCATAAAATTTCCAAGGACTACCCAAAGTGTTTATTTATTTATTTTTTCCAAAGTTATAGAGAGGTTTATTGACAACCCAGGGTCCTTTCCCCACTCCTCCCCATCCAAGAATCTAGCTAGGAGTCGTCCATCAGTTCATTGGATGGTTCAGCCTGGAGGCCATAGGAGCTGTCGACCGCCAAGTACGTGGATGGGCAGGTGATACACAGATTGTGCGCCCAGCTTCCCATCATTGATCACAAGTCGGTATCCCTCTCCCAGACCCTCAGCCTTTGCTACCTTCTTGGCCACAAGGAGGAGGTGACCTAGAAGCTGCTGATCCTCCTCTTCAGCCTGGCTGATCCGAGGAATGGGCTTCTTTGGAATGACCAGGAAGTGCACAGGTGCCTGAGGGGCCACATCACTGAAGACAAGACACTGATGGTCCTCAAATAGGATGTCAGCCAGGAGGCTGCGGTCCAGGATCCGGGAGAAGATGGTTGGGGCTGCTCCCCCAGGAGATGCCTGCTGGGCCCTGGTCACTTCATTTTCATTAGTCACACCCGAAGCTCCTCGGACCTACACACCCCGCACCCCCTCGGCAGCCACTGCCCGGAGCGCCGTGTGCAGCCTAGTGGCCAGCACCAGGGTGGTCGCCATCTTCCCCGGGGCTCCGCGAGGACCCGGCACCCCGGCGGGCACTTGAGGCCTTTGGAGCCCAAAGTGTTTCTTTTTTAAACAATTAGATTCTCTATTTAGTCATCTTATATATAAACAGTGAAGTTATCCATGAAATTTCACCTCAGGAAAACACAAGGTGTATGTAACACTTCTAGCAATGGAAAATATCACATATCACTTTACCGATTAAGCATGGAAAATTAAATTTCTATAACTATGAAAAAAAGTGCTGAATGATCGCGGAGCGAATTCTTTTAAACACAATAAATGCAACCTTTAAACTTGTTCTCAGTGGAATGGCATTTTGGAAAGAAAATTTGAGTCTGATTAATTAATAGCACAATGAGAGCTGACTTTTTGTTTTGGGATTAGCACTTACAAAAAATGGGGTCTCAGAAAATCGGTAAGACTTTTCAATCTCCAATTTTCTGCTCTGTTAGCTGAGGCCAAGAAAGCCAAAATCATCATGGTTTTTATTGGTTTGTTTTAAGAGAGGAAGAAGACTAAATATAAGCACCTGACATTTATTCGATAAACCTTTGTGGTGGATTGGGTTACTCTTTGGGCTACTAAGTATAATATTAGTGGTTCAAACCCAACAGCTTCTTCATGTGAGAAAGATGAAGAGTGTTTGCTTCCATAATGATTTATAGTCTTGGTGTTCTATAAAGAAAAACAAAACCAAATTCGCTGCCATTGAGTTGATGAAGGCTTATAGTGACTCTGTAGGACTGGATAGAACTGCCTTGTGGATTTCCATGACTTAACTCTTTACAGGAGAAAAAGCTCTAATTTAATCCCTCAGAGAAACTGGTGGATTTGCACTGTTGACCTTGTGGTTGGCCGCATAACTCGGAAGCAGTAAACCACCAGGGCTCCTACTCTGTGACAGTGTTGGTGAAAATCAAAATTGATCTGATGGCCCGTAGGGGTGGCATATGTTAGGTACAAACCAGGGGTATCTATTCCTTAAAGATTAATTTTACTTAAATAAATGTGAATTTCTCTCTTACTCTGGAAACATATGGGTCATGAAGTCATGGATTCCAAATGATATGTCTTCATCCCTGGAACCTATGAATACTACTTTATTCAGTAAGATAATGAATAGTAACTCATTTGTGCCTATGAAAGCATGGTTGCACATCTGTCTTTAAATACAAATCATGAAAATAAATATAATTATTAAAATTGCTGTTTTGTTTAATTGACTTAATTGAATTCCCATTGATACTTCCAAGAATTAATAACATATATTTTCCAAGTCAAGGACAAACAATGCCTTTTCCACATCTAATATCAACTCTGACAAAGCTAATATTCAATGTTATTTAAATGAACAATGGCAATGCTGAATTTTATTTGAGCCCTCAGAGTACTGGGAACAGTGAAGGTAAAGAAATTCTTTTTCCATTTATGTTCTTTAAAATGATTTCTGGGAAAAAAAATCCTTTCCTGCATGAATTAGACAAGACTCATAGATTGTCCCTCTTACTTATGCGTAATAAGGCTAAACACAGACACCCTGGTTCCTATTTTTTGTCTCACAAATTATTAACCAAACTGTTCAGCAAAGTTTTTTAAGATATTCTTTATAACCTTGACTTTTGATTGACCCTAAGCTTGAGCCAGCACAGGGTATTTCATTAACAGCCCCTCAAGAAAAGACTAGCTTTTGTTATCCAGTCATGTAACTCCATTTCTCCCATCTCCATTTATTTCTAGTCTTATTAACTCTATAAAAGTCCTCTATTCCTAATCCCCGTGACACTTGCTGATCTTACGGTCAATGTATTCTCCTTATTGCATATTGCCTTCCCATCACCTTGCAATTATCCTTAAAAATAGAATCTCTATCAAGACCAGACTATAATTTAAAAAAACCACAGATGCTTCATCTATAAAATCTCATCTGAACTCAATGAGGCAGGTATTATTAATATTATGTTATGCAGAAAGAAATTGAGATTTTGAAAGGTTCAGCGAGTCAATAAAACCATATTGCTTGTAGATATTATTGGTAAAGCAAGCGATTTAATTCCTGTAGTCAAATGGTAATTTCTTTGTTCCAGATCCAGCTCAGTACAATAGCAGGGGAAGGGATCTTCACTAGTCACTGTGACCCAGTGTTACCCTCAAATTAGTAATGACCTTCCCAAAGAGTGTAGTTTCTGTATTAGGGGTTATTGGTAATATCTGCACTCAGTGTAGAGTGAAGCTTGCTAAATACAATTTAACTATATCAAGACTTGATATGTGGTCAAGTGGAAGTAAGTGATTAAAACACATATGCATACACACATACTGAATATACATTTTAAAAGTCTCTATTCAAGAAATACAAATATCTATATCATTTTATTAAATTACATTTCTGGTTGTATATTTCAATTCTCCGGCATCTTTATATTTTATCTAATAAAAACTTCTGAAGGATTCACATATGTATAAGTTATTGAGAAATGACTTGACGTCATCGGGGACCTTGGCATTGCTTCAGGATATCCATATTGGTTGCAGAATTACCCTTTCCTCCTCTAACTGCATAGACATGAGACCAAGAGGGTGACCATAAAATCATCCATAGTGACAGGTAACAACAATTGTACAAGGAAAATAGCTCAAATGTAAAATACAATTAGAAAATAAATGAAAGGAAAGAAGGGAGGGTGGAAGAGAAGATGAGGGAGCAAAGGGATAAAGGAAGAAAGGGAAAGTTAAACCACACCACAGCCTCTTGCTCAGTCACCCTTTCTATCCCCGTGGGCAGATAACACCTCTGCCCCCAAGTTGCGTTCTTCACACACATTTTTCAACCCTGAGTTGATGTCTTCTAGTCCCAAGCTCTTGATTCTAATAAGCCCTTTTTCTGTGGGTCATCAGAAAGCACATGGACCATTTGTCCATGGGGACCTATTCCTTCCCTACCCTTCTGTTAACTTCTTGAACGCGGATTTTAACTTAAAGAATGCCAGAGTTGCCGGCTATTATGTTTCTCTTGTGCTGGCACACCATTCAACAACCTGAGATTGTTTGACAAGGTTAGTTGAAGGCTAAGAGGGAAAGTCAACTTCCTAGTGGGAGTTTGAATTACAGAATTTTCCCCTAATAGTTGATTTGATTCTTAACAACAAGAAAACTATCTTGGATTTTTCTCAAAACTTCCTTTAATGTAATGAGAGCAGATATCACTGTGCCGAATAGTGCATATGAGTATTGACTCAACAATCTGCCCCTTAATGAAGCGCATTGCTAAGACATTTGGCTGCTAACCAAAAGCGAAGCTGTTCTTGTCTCAGCAGATTCCTCAGAACAAAATCCTGGTGATCCACTTCTGAAAAATGAGATGCCCAAAACCCCATTCTGATATACATGGGGGCCCCATGAGCCAGAACCAATTCCATAACAACTGTGTTCCTTTTCATTTTGTTCTTTCCCAATTAAGAATAAAAAGAACATGTGATGGGAAACGCCCTCATCCCATCTCTCAGGAAACTGTTTTCTGAAGACCCCTCATGCTATTCTGTATCTATGCTTTTGTTTAGGCTTCTGATGGCAGAGTGGCTGGCGTGCTGGACTACTCCCCGAGAGTGCGGAAAGGGCTTAATGTTCAGACCCACTAGTCACTGTCTGAGTCAGATACATCAGCCTGCTTTTGCACAGATTTACAGACAGTCTAACCTGATGAGGTAGTTCTACTTTGTCCTACTGGATCTGAAGGTAGTGGGTTTGTGCATTTTTGTTATATGTATGTATGTATGTATGTATGCATGCATGCATTTTCCTCATTCCACTTACCTTGCTTTCTTAACTCTGTAATCAGGAATGCATATGGACCAACCCCATTAATGTTCTTTCCTAAGGATCACCTAAAACCTGAGGCAGGTTTGATAGTATCTCTGAGATTCTAAGACGATTAAAGATAATAAATAAACATCTAATAACATTTCCAAGGAATGGGGATATTACAGTTTCGTTATGAATTAATTATATACCTTCATAGCAATAATGCTCAATTACCAAGAAGTAAAAGAATATATTAGAAATCCATTTTGCAGAAAATGTAATCTAAAGTTATAGGATAAGTTATTTGGCCAATACTAAAGTGTTAGTAAAATTTGGCTCTATACCAAGTTATATATATATAATACACATATATATATATAACATTTCTGGATATGAATACTCCTAGAGTTTGGTGCTAGTAATCTCCTTCACTGCCAACCAACTCAATTAAAAAGCTTATAGAATAAAAATAACAGCTGTGAAGATTAGGAAAATAGGCTTTTGAGGTGTTCATAAACATCATTTTTAAAGAACATGAAGTTTCTAATCAATAATAAAGTAGAAGAAAATAAATAATAGAACAGATTATGTATGAAAGAAGAAATTATTCTAAATTAATCATGAGAAATAGTGTTATTGCTTTATAGTTTTTTGAATATGGATATATCCATACTAAATGGAATTACTAATTAGTCTGTTAATAAGTATCTATTAATATTTCCATAAAACATAAATACTTACTCCACAATTTCTCATTCAAAAATCTTTTATTTTCTAATGCTAACATCTTCTAAAATATCATCAGTTTATACATTGCTTGTATCCTAAGGTGTGCTGGTGTTTTAAGATCTTAGAACAACTGAGACATCTGAGGATGAACTGATATACAGGAAAAAGAAAGCGAGAACGGTAGTGATTTCCCGGTACATACATACATTGTTAGTTGTGTCAGGTCCCACTCACGGCATCCTTATATACGACAGAATGAAACACTGCTCATTCGGCTCCAGGTCACTGTTGTTGTTAAGCTTCAGCCTACTTTTGCAGCACTGTGGCGATAGATTCTGCTTGAGACAGTTCCTCTTTATCATTGACACTCTAATTTACCAACTTGATGTCTTTCTCCAGGAACTGTTTTCTCCTGATAACATGCCCAAAGTATATGAAACAAATCTTACCAGCCTCGCTACCAAGGGGCATGCTCGTTCTACTTCACATGACAGATTTCTTTTCTTCCTGGAACCCAGAGTCCTGTAAGTATTCTTCACCAATGCCATCATTCAAATGAATCAATGCTGTTGCAGTCTCTCTTATTCACTGGATAATTTTACATGCACATGAGATCATTGAAAATACTATAGATTGTATCAGGTGTACCAGAGTCTTCAAAGTGACAGTTTTAATCTTTAACACTTTAAGTAGATCTTGTGCAGCAGATTTTCCCAATGTACTACATCATTATAGGTAGATCGATTAGATATGTAGATAGAAGAGGGTGGGCCATATGAAGAAAGAAGAATATTTCATTGCAAACGGTATGAAGAGTGCCTCGGGGTTTCATTAAAAGCTGGAACCACATGGTTTGTTTAGGTGGGAGTTAAGTCTTCTGCTAGGTTACATGAATAACGAATTAAAGAGAAGAAAACCCTTGGGCTTTCTTTATCAAATTTTATTTTTTTTAGGAAGCGTGGGTGTGGAGGGAGAATACAAATATTATGTGTTATTTGTAGAGACCTTGCCATACACAAAGGAACCCTGGTGGTGTGGTGCTGCAGGTTTATCCTTGGACTTTGAATGGAAAGGTGGGCAGTTCAAACCCAGAAGGCACCTTGTGGGAACATTTGGCTGTCTACTCCAGCCAAGATTTACAGAATCATGCAGCGAGTCACAAAGAGTTGGGATACATTGAATGGCAGTAGATTTAGTTTGACTGATGGGTGACATATGGAATGAAATATAAGTAAATTTTGTATTTCACATTTCAGCAAACCCTCATTCTACCTTTTAAAAATGAGAAGGAATACAAATCAAAGTTTAAGAAATGCCAAAATTGAAAAAGACAAATAAATGTTGTGGCTCACTGAAGCATTCCTTTCCCTACACACCACACTTTACAGAGTCTTAAGACTGGACATTTCATAAAAGTAATTTAAAAGCAATTTACATTTTAAGTTAAACATAGCTTAAAAACACATGCTTTTAATATTAACTGTGCTTCTACATACCTCACAAATATGAAAGATATGAAAATATGAAACATGATAGAAAGATTTGTATTTCAAAAGTAACAGTTCTCCCCCAAGGGTTAAATTGTTTGTAACAAGCTTAAATTGATTACTTAACGTATCTATGCAAAAGTTTTCCTTCTAACATTTTTAATTCATTTTTTTCCCATCTAATTTTAATGAAAATATGGAAAAGCCTCTGGTCATTATTCAATGATAATACTTTAAAATGTGACAGCACTCAGCTAACTTTTTACTGTCTGATCCAAATTCAATTTTCTAATTAAAATACAGCTTTATAAAAGTAACATTTCAAGTGGAACTCCTTATCATTTTTCCTTTAATGCAGTGAACTGTTTCAGATGGCTCTTCTAGTCATATCTTTTCCATGTCCACCTACAAAAGACCTTTATTTTCCCGATGGGTTTGGGTTAGTGATGAAGGAATTTACTGAGTGGATAATATGATTCATCAGTGAGTGATTGTTAACAGTCTTAATTGTGATTGCAATCCTGCTTGATATAAAATCAGCCATCTCAGAAGCAGGAGCTAGGAGTTTATTACCAGCACAAAAGATGAGGATTTGAATTCATCCTTTGAATTTCAAGATTCTTGCGCATTGAACCACCGTGATGTGAGAGACAGCTGTGACACTGGAAGAGCGGATGAGTAACAGCACCAGCAGAATCAAATCAGTGCATGAGACAGAGTGGTGGACATCCCAGCCAACAAACAAGTGAAGCTGAGTGTTTTGGGAATAGGGTGCCTCTGGGTAGTTAATTGGGGGAGGCTGAGGTTACTGACCAATAGAGCTGCAGCTGAGCACCTTCAAGTGGAGGTTATTTGGGGCCTTTTATTGCACCTCAAAAAGAACTTTGTTATTTTCCCCAAGCAGGGCAGAGGTTCGGACAAGATGCTGAGGGCTTGAGAAAGGCCTGCCCGTGGGCACAGCAGAGAATACATCTTCGTGAGTGAACAGCTGTAGACTGGGCATTTTTAACCTGAATTGTAAGACCATAATTGTGAGCATAATCTGTAGGTTGTGAGTGGTCATTAAAAAGAATATAAAACCCAACTGAAAAGCGTGGTATCCTGGGGAAGGTGGTTGGTGTCCGAAGAGGGTTACAAAGGAAGGCGGAAAAAAAATTATACCTGTATAGGCTGGCTGCGAACCATAGTACAAGAACTGTTGATTTGAACAGATTGGCTACTATTTGTACATTGGTGGTTGGTGATAAGGAAAACTTTCAATAATATTGATTCACAGAGACAGACTCATGTCTACCAATTTAATCCATGATGTCAGAATAAAACAAGGAGAGCCTTGAAGTCATCACTATATGGAAGTCTTGGGCCTCCATTCATTGGCCACACTTGGGGCAAGAGATTCGAAGGACAGTCCAATGACCACCATTTCCATAGCCTTGGGATAGCAGGCATCTGCTCCTTCTCACACTGGGGAGTTTCAGCCTGAAGTCGAAGGGCTTCGGGTGAGCTTGAGGTAAAGCCCAGTTCAGTTAATGGGGTCTTCACATTGCATCATTTGGGGTGGCCTGTACATGATGTGCACTTCAAAAAGATGGAGTTCAAAGTTGCAGTATAGCACATGGCCTAGGTCACTTAGATCAGATGAATAGAAACTACGTCTAGATGTCCAATTGGAACATATTAATGACTCTATCAATAGAATTATATTATACTGAGAAGTATGATTGATAAGGTTCTCTATCATAAAATAATATTGTCTCTACAGTGAACCAGAGACATATAAATCTTACATATATAAATAGATTTTGGACTCACACTTAACTTTAGCCCCAGTTTAAGAACAATTAATTCTTATGACATGGCTTTGCTTGATGATCACACTCATGAAGAGACCACTGAAGATATGGTTGGTATGGAAAAGTGTAGTGAAGAAATCATACGGTACTCAGCCACCAGAAAGAATCGTGTCTGGGGTTTGAAGGGCTTGTTTTCAAACAAGCAGCCATCTAAATGAGGCATCAACTAAGTCCACCAGGAAGAAGCACACCAACCTGTGGGATACAAGGATTGTAAATAATAAAATTCAAATGCACAAGAAGGCATGGTACCAGTTTACATTGTGAACACCGGTTTGCAGAAGGCCATGGATAAGAGAGCAAACCCAAAACCCATTTGAAGGGTCCACACACGGGTAAGGCTCTCTGATCACAGTGCAGGGACGTGAATGGCCTTGTTATCAGACAGAGAGCATTATAACATCGATTATGACAGAAGTAATTACATCAACATATAATACCTTATCACTTAAGCTCCATTCTGACTCTTTTTAAAGTTGTTTAGTTTATTTTAAAAGTGAAGAGAAAATAGAGGTGAATTAAACTGGTGAATCAGCCATAGACCAGGGATGTGAATAACCTTGCTAATTCATAATAAGTGAATTATTACAGATGCAGTTCAGTTAAAATTTAACATCTTATCATTTGATCTCCCCCTTCACCCATTTAAATTTTGTTCTAGTTTTTAATATTTTCTGCTTTTTTTTGCTTAAGAATGATCTCTTTTTGTTATTGTTGTAGGTTTTTTGTTTCTTTGGTATGTTTTTCTGTAGCACCTTATATGAAATCCAGGACAGATAAATCTATAGAGACAGTAACTCGATTAAAGGTTTCCTGGGGGTATACCGGGAGAGGCTGGGGAAAAATGAGGAGTGAATAACAATGAGTACAAGAGAGAAGAATATGTTTTTAAAATGACTGTGATGATTGTACCACTCTTTAAAATATTTTCTAACTATGAATTGTATGATATGTGAATTATATGTCAATAAAACTGTTATATAAATATAGATAGAAAGTTAACACATGTCTGGAACCTAAATGTGGCAATCAGCCTTGGGAGCGTAGGTTACACATAGACCCCACATCATTTTTTCATTATTGATTTGAATTTATGGTATATGTGTGTGTTTCTGTGAAGAGAGCTCATTGCTTTCAGGAATTATTAAAAAGTATGTAAAGCTTCAAATGACTAAGATCAACAAATAAATAATATGTCTGCTGTTTTCACCACAACCCTATTGTCTTGTACATACTTTCCCTATTAGGGTTAATTTTAAGAATGTCATTCAATCTGCCTATGCATTCAAGGATGCTGGTTTCCCATGTTATAACCATTATTAACCTGACCACTAAAGACAGATGACCTCTGAACTCATGTAATATCTAATATGGTTAAAAACGGAATGCAAAACAAGTACGTTCTTGAGCCTTTAATTAAATGCAAATTGAATAATTGCTATGAAAGAAATATAATAGAATGAAATGGCACTCAATGAGCATCAGCAGCTTTTCTTGAAGAAGTTAAATTGAAACTGAAACTTGAAGGAAGAGCAGTGGCTCCCCAGGTAAAGGGAGTCTCCCAGGAAATGCATGTTACGTAAGCACAGGACTGACATGGAGGGCGTGTTCTGATGTTCAAAGCCAAGAGGAAGGAATATGCTGGGGAGAGAAAGAAGGCACGGATAAATCCCCTGGAGTTCAAGGCATGGATGAGTCATCAATGTCTGATAATTCCCTCTCCCAACTTTTACTCTATCTCTCCCGTGGTAAAGGCACTCATACTACGTAGCATAACGTGCCTTTACGTCTCCAGATCCTCAGACCACATCCCTCATAATACATAACCCTTTGCTATTTCGTTCTTCAGAAGCCTGATATAGACATGACTTTAGTGGTATTAGACAAAACAGTGCATAGATTTAGAGAAAATCATTTTCCTCAAGGGAGACTATTTTTCCCTGCTCCTTTCTATATCACTATAATGAGGTTCTTGTTGACCGATTCCCATATTTGCAGATGAAAATCTTAGACTTTAGTCAAGTGCTCTTCTACTTTTATCTTGAAAGCTCCTGAGTCTTGGAATAGGAGTTTCATAAAAAATCCCATTATAGTCTTTTTTTATGCCTTCCCTTTTACGTTTCTCACCCTCAATAACCCAGATACACAATCAATTTCTCTCTCTGTCATCTAAATATGTCTGAGCACACACACATGCACATACACAGAGGAGTGCTGGTTCACGTCCTGCTTTTCCCTACCTGTCTTTTTCTGACTGTCTGCTTCCAGTTTTGTTTATTTCTTCTATTTTCAAAATCCCTTTTCTAATGAGTTACTATATATTACTGAAAACAAAACTTGAGTATAACATACATTAAAGAGTCTTTCTAAAGTCCCTCATGGCAGCTTAAAATATTCTTCTTATTTTATGCTGGTATAGTATTTTTCAATAACCAAATATTTTTTAATTTCTCATAAATATTCTTTAAATATTTTTAGTCTACTTGTTTTTAATTGTTTCCTATACTGAGAAACATTATAGCTAGAAATAATGTTTGCAAGTAATATAAGATCAATCTAAGAATAGAATATATGTAAGGTTTATTACATCACATATGATATTTTAAATAGAGATTTCCTTGATTCTGAAATTAAACATATCACTAGGAACTTGATATTTTCATTTATTTGATCTATTCTCAGAATGACTCTATATAATTATAAGGTGGCTGTAGTATTTCTAATTTTATTATTTTCTAAAATATTCTTTGTCTAAACAGATATCTACTACATATTTTGATTATTGTGTGGATGAATTGAGGAAATAGGATAATGTTTAAGCTATGAAAATATCCACAAGAGCAACAACCTGCTATGAGGCTCTGAAATATCAAAGAGAAGCTGCTCCTGTGTTAGTAGGTTGCCTTGAGTTGGATTTGACTCTTAAGTGATTCTATGGACCATCATGACCCTAACACCAGAAGGAAACATTGCTCAGTCATGTGCCATCATGCTAGCTTCCCATTCACCCATTCATAACCTATATCTAACCACTAACCTATTGCTTCATCTTCTCCCAGGCCACCTCAATAATCACCTACATTTGTTTCTTTGGGTATGTAAACCTTTATCTTCTACTTTCCTTTATAAGTGTAGTCTCCAAAGGTATTTGTCCTTTTATAGTAGCATAGGAGGTCACACTTTGGGATGCCAACCACAAAGCCAATAGTTCAAACCCATCATCCACCCCCTGGAGGAAAGATAAGGTTTTCAACTGCTCCCTCTTACAGAAATTACTGGTTGGGGCAGATTTGCAGTAGAAGTCTCCTTATTTCTGTAGTCAGAGGAAGTCAGATGTGGCTTACAGATAGTTACCTCTGTGGCAATTAGATATGTAACAAAAGGTGCAATTTCAACCTTCTTTGCATATGAAAGTCAGTGACATTAATTATGTAAAACCAAAACTTTTAAAGAGTACTAGAAAGCAATAGTGGTGAGTGTTTTTATGTTCATGATCATATAAATATGACAAAATGATCTTGCATATCTGTTCAAAATAAGTTTACTCAATAATAACAAACAAATAAAATGAAAAATCTAAGAATATATGGAATAGTTCTATTTAATATAATAGTTCTATTATATTTTCACATAATTTTAAGTTGAAAATTAAATCATATGGTCTCTTTTGTGCCAATAAAATAATAAAAAGCTTGAGGAGATCTCTTCCTAAAGCAGTGCAGGCAAAGGCATAATGTGACCAAGGCCTTTCATTTTGATGACACACATGACTAAGGATGAAATATGAAAATAGTACATATCTAACATGAATACTTACAGCTTTTGCTGTGGCTGAAATGCATGTTTATGCTGCATGGAAGATTAACTTTACAGATGTGAGGAGAGCCTTTAGGAGGATACAAATATTCATACATTCACTATTATAGAGCTACTGTGCAGCCATCAAAGCATTCCTTGCATACAGCATTCATTCGTTTGTTTTTGTTTTCATAATGCATTGATAGGCACACTGTGTTGCTGTTATCTTAGGTGCAATCAAGTTGGTTCCAACTCTTGGTGACCCCGCATCCAGCAGAACAAAACACGCCGCTGTCCTGAGACAACCTCACACTTGTTCCGACGTCTGGGCCCAGTGGCACAACCGAGGTGTCAATTCATCCTGTCCAGGGTCTTCTTCTCATCACTCCCCCTCTGCTCTTTCAAGCATGACATCCTTCTGCAAGGCCTAGTCTCTCTCGACAATATATCCAAAGTCTGTGAGAGGAAGTTTCACCATCCTTGTCTCTAAGAAGAATTCTATCTGTCTTCCTAGACAGATACACTTGTTCACAATATTCTGTGATGAACATGGTGAAAATACACTGTGATAAAGCATTATACCACATAGGTACAAATATTCTTGATACAATTGATGTATAGATTGTTAAAAGAGCGGTAGGAACCCCCAGTAAAATTACATTTTCATAAAAATAAAACAAACAAGCAAAAACATTAGAAACACTAAAATAGCTAAGGTGTGGTCCACATTCTCAGGGATTTTGCTGTTCGGAAACAATATATCAGCTATAATGCATTAATTTCATAACATCATTGCTAAATTCTCAGAAGCATTTGTGACTCTACTTTTCATGTGTGACAGAAAAATAGACATCAATGATACACTACGGCCTACCTGTAAAGGAAAATAGCATTTATTGAATTATTTGGGGGGTGTCATATATGTGTTGTCTCACTCAATCCTCTCTTTAGCTCTAGTTAGTATTATTATATCACCCAATAAAATCCATTAAAAGTGTTATTTTATTGACTTGATTCTGATTTTCCAATCTGTACACACGGTTCAATTATGTTCTTGCAATGTTTAAACATTCTTATTAATGTGTTTTGGTGGTTTCCTGACTCATCCTCGATTTTCCCTGATTTCCTTGGGCCCCACAATGATATTGTAATATCCTTTATTCTGTTTGCTGATGTATTTTTTCATAAATGAATACTTTTTCTCATTAAAAGACTTTATCAAAGTAATAAAAGTCAACTACTGAATAACGGGAATCTTTAGAAATCACATGTCTAATGAGTCCCCTCTCTCAAATATATAGAAAAGCTCCAGAACTCTGCAACAATAAGACAATCCAATTAATAAATGTGTAATGGGCATTAGAAGAACCAAAGAGCTCAGGGTCAATAGACAAAGACCATTAGACATTGGACATGACAAGCAAAGCTACATGAGGTACATTCCCACACTGGCTAGATAGGCACTGATTTAAAAAACAGAAAGAAAGAAAGAAAGCCAACACCAAGTGCTGGCAAGGAACTGGGAACATTAGAGTCCTTCACTGTTTCTGAAAGGACAGATACACATACAAACATGATGGACAGTGGTAGGGTGCTTCTGCATTAAACTAGAGCTAGAATTACCTTATGACCCAGCAATCCTAGTCCTAATTTTGTACCATAGACACCTAGCAGAAGTGACATGGACAGGCATATGCACACCCATGTCCATTGCAGCATTATTAAAAGAAAACAAAAATATGGAAGCAGCTTAAGTGCCCTCTGTCAGATGAAGAGATAAGCAAACTATGGTCCATACACACAAGGAGAGACTACTGAACCCTAAAGACCAATAATGGGCTTGTGATATAAAAGCCCTTAATTAATATTTTAATTATTGAGTTATTAGATGAAAAGTATCATAAAGTATAATGTGCTGTCATGAATATTCATAAGCATGCTTACTCTAATTTAAAATCCCAGTGATATTTGAGAGCATATCATATCACATGTACCATAACGTACATAGAATGCAAAAAATTGGGAGCAAAGACATAACCCAAAACCAGTAAGTCTCATTGACCGTGAATTTAATTATGAAGCATTTCAAAAATGACAAAATGTTTATTTGTTGTTGTTGTTTGTTTGCTATTGTTACATAAAATGTCCTTTAGGTTATAGTTTTATATCTTTGGTTTATATTGGGTTCATATTGAGCCACACTGGTCATTTGACATCAAAATAGTTTTCTTCTCATTCGTTGTCACTCAATAAAACAAAAGAAAGGAAAGAATTGATAGACTATAAATAACCCGAACATTTCATTTGGGCAAATCGTTATGAATTTTACATAAAGTTTTGTATGTCTTTGGTTAATCGTGTTGCTATTGTTGTTAGGTGCCATGGAGTTGGTTCAACTCAGAGCAACCCCTTGTACAACACAATTGTTACCTCTGAGCCCATTGTTTCAGCTACCTTGTCCAGGGCATTCCTTCCTCTTTGTTCTACTTTAAGAAACATATAATAAAAATTCTTAAATTCCATATGAAAAAAAGGAAACACCCAGATGACCGACATTGTAATGAGGAAAAGAACTAAGCTAGGGGATTGATACTTTCCAACTTCAATAGTTACCATAAAACAGCAGTATGTCAGACCATGCAGTATTGGTGAAAGATAGAAACTGACCAGAAATAATGGAAAAGACATAATTTGTAACTAAATATTATAGCTTCATGCCTACATTCAATTATTCAATGAAAACATGATGAAATTAAGGATATAACTGAAAGGCATAATAAATAGCTAACTAGAATGCATATAGAGAAGAATATTATATTTCAATCATTGTGAATTTTCTGAAAGATATTTTCACTGGATTGAGTTAACAGCAGGTTAATACAGATACGTTTGTTAGAAAGCAGGGGAAAATTAGTGAGCTTGAACACCTAGCATTAGAATGGATGTAAGCCACAGCACATAGAACAAAATAACTGAAAAATAAACAAATACAATCTCCTTTAACATGAAGACTACATATCAGGTTGACCTATGTAGAATAAGAAATTAAGAAAGAAAAGAAAGGGATGGGAGTAAAAGGGATAGAAAATAATATATTTGAGTAAATAATATGGAAAAATTTCTCTCAACTATATGAAGGGGAAAACCATCCAGGAAGACCGTCAACACAGTAATGCATGTTTACCCAACTATTGTGAGCCACTGTAAAATGAACTGTCTTTAAGATGAAATTGTTTTTCTCTAAAGACTGCGAGTCCATTTCAATTTTACTTTTCATCCTTTTCCTTTAAAGCCACTCAGACCATTACTTAGGTTTAAGAGATAAGGAACCCCGAAGAGTTTTTATTATTATTTTTTTATTATTTTTAGGTTTATGTTTTATTTTTTAATTTTTTTAAACATTTTATTAGGGGCTCATACAACTGTTATCCCAATCCATACACACATCAATTGTGTAAAGCGCATTTGTAC
>NW_022103958.1:27324491-27330974 GCF_000313985.2 Echinops telfairi
TTCAGCGTTTATGCGTGGAAGGTGGTCACACAATGATGGTTTTTGTTATTTGGTGTCTGCTGCCTGTTCCCTTCAGCACGTTGTGTTCGCACAGGCTCATGTGCTTCTTCTCTGTGTCTTAAAGGCTTGTAGGCAAACAAGCAGCCATCTAGCTCAGAAACAACAAAACTTTATGGTTTTTTAAAGCAAATGTTTTTAAAGCATCCAGAAAAACAAAGACAGATTAGAAGTAAACAGACAAATGAAAGAAATGAAGATTTGTACTACGCTAAGGCACAGGGAGTCTGATAGAAGCTATGATTACCCTCGCATGTTTGCTAAAGCTAAAAGAACAGTATAAATAACCAGAATCATTATCGCCTAGATAAGGTTTTGATATTGGCATTTTAAATTCTGCCTTTTTAAAGATAGTTTACTAAATAGTCATCCATTGCTATGCAATTGGAAGTCAATGTACAACGGCTCCACTGACAATGATTTATCTCCAATTCTACATCTCCCTTTTTATTGTGGTCCCAGTAGTCAATACAACACGGTGCACACGGACAAGATAACTTTGTTTGAAACAGACAAACCTGGATCCAAATCCCAGCTCTGCAACTTGCCGTTTGAGTAATATTTGTCAGTAGTTAAATTTTCTGAGCAACAGAATCCTTATTGATTAATAATATACTATGTTTAAATTGTTGCAAAATATAAATAAAATATATATGTGGAATTCTGAGCATTATCCCTCATACCAAATAATCATTCATTTTCAATCTTAAGATAATTTGAGAAGTGGACAGATATTTAGAGCAATAAAAAAATGTTAAGGATAGTAATTTAGAAATACAGAAGCTTGTCGGAAAAAGCACTGAAAATAGATTTATGTTTTTTGGTAACATGAGCGGTAACAAGTGGGATATAAAAGGAGGGTTCAAATAGTTCATGGAGAAGTACAATAAAAATTATGGAATTTTTTTCATTAAAATTTTATGGCCCCCTGACACATACATTTCAAGACAGGTCACAAAATAGAGGTGCTGATTAAATGTTACAATGTATATGAAGCAAAATATTATTTTACAATAAATAAGCATATGATGGGAAAACAGATGTCCTAGTTGCAAAATATCTAGGTATCAGGCATAAAGTAACTCTCATTAATCCTTTTGGTTAATTAAGTAATTAGTTCATTTGGAAGACAAGTTCAGATGAATACAAGAAGATAATAATGTAATTTTATGGCTGAGATTAGTGAATATGCTAGGCTTGTTCTAAATTGAAGGGACTCATTATTAGTGACTTTGGTTTTGGGGTATGTGTGTTGTAAAAAATCTGTGAAAATAATACTGTACATAGAGAAAGCTGGAATTAAGGAAGACTTGGAGGGGGCATATCTTGCTAACTTTTGTTGAGCTTTTTTTCCCTTCCTACTTTGAATAAAATGTATCTTCAACTCCAACATTGTTTAACAAAAATCCTCATGATTGCAAAGGCAGTTGTTAGATCCCATTAGCCTGCAGTAGAAAGACAAGGCCTTCTTCTCCCATAAAGATGGAAATCTCTGAAACTCAAAATGGGCCATTCTATGCTGTTCTACAGGGTCATAGTGCATCAGAATTTTGGTTGGTTGGTGGATTGCTTGGAAACAAAGCAAGCCACATAAATATTTTCACCACAATACAGGTCATTGTGTGTGCAAACTAAATGCATGCTGCTGTGTTCTTTTGTTCTTTTACAACAAGAAGTATCACCCTCAACAATATTTTCTAAAACAGTGAACAATTCTTCATAAATTTCCAAGCAACATGATTGCTACAATTTACTTGGTAGCTTGACTATTGAAAATTCAGTGTATATTTAACCCTAAGAGGCTATGTTGTGAACATAAGTAATTATGTGTCAATATCTAGGTTAAGATGATTGTAAATTAATTTTTTCTATAAGTAAGCCCAATGAGACATTTGAACATGACAATGATTTGAAACAAGTTTTCATTTACCAGAAGTGTTATGACCACTAACAGTATTATTTTTCATCCTGAAAATTATCTCTAGTATCTTCCCCATCGCTGTGATTTTTAAAAACTCCCTTGCCAACTTTCAAAATGTGCATTACTAAGACTCACTGGCTATAAGAAAAGAATGCACAATTTCCCCCAAAATAGCATTTAAAATCCATTGTGATGTAGTCTCTAGCTTTCTCCTGGATTATTTTCATATCACAGCCATTTATCCTATATGGTACCTAATAAAAATCAATGTTTTTTCCTAAGTTTATCATTCTTTTACCTTCTTACAATGCTTTTATCAATGGTGTTTCCTATTATGTAAATATGTGTAACTTTTTATTCCCTTGATTAAATATGGCTCCATTTCAACCTTAATCAACTCTGTTAAGGCAACTTCTTATTGTCAACCTAGACATAAAACCATCAGACAAATAGTCAAAAATAATGAAATTCTAGCTAGCTAGCTAATAATTAAATTCTATTAGCATCTATTTTAGGTACACACTGTGTTCTTGGGGAAAGTTTGGGATTGTACACCCTGTGCTCTAGAAAAGGGTGTAAATTTAATTTATCTTACTATGTTCCCAGTCTTTGACTTTGCCCCTATATTTGTTGACATTTATGTTTATAGGCTATTTATGTATCTTCTTGCCTGGAAGAATAATCATTTCAATCAGAACATTAAGATTTTTGTGTAAAGTTAGGGATCTAAAGACAGCCAGTAATACTTTTATTAAAAGGAGTTCAAAAAGAGAATAATCCAGCAAAAGGTTTAGTTTTAAGGTTTTAAATTTGACTCATATTGACTTATGCTGCCAATCAAGGTTAAATTTCCATCCTAGCTGAATGCAAATTT
Organism: Echinops telfairi; assembly: GCF_000313985.2. Taxonomy (NCBI): domain Eukaryota; kingdom Metazoa; phylum Chordata; class Mammalia; order Afrosoricida; family Tenrecidae; genus Echinops; species Echinops telfairi. The sequence continues at coordinate 27,327,344 of NW_022103958.1, forward strand.
AAAAAATAATTATACATGTATGTGCTCAGACATACACACAAACATGCTGTAGAGTTTAAGCAACTGCTAAAATTTAAGTTATGTATTTAAACTGTTTTTGAGTCATTCAGAATGGAGGCAAAGCTTCCTTCTCTCAAAGGAAACAGCGAAAGTGGAGCACGTCTATGCAAGATGCACCATTGATCCTTGTACTAGCTATGTTGGAAAATGAAGCACTAGCTCTGGTCCTGCAGTAAAGGTCAAAACATTTGATAAATTAAGGCCAGTCAATAGTTTTCTAGCAATAATAATCTGAATTTCATTTGTAAAGTGTCAAGAAAACCTTGGAAACATATATCCATAGTTTTAAAAAACAGAATCTAAATATATCCATTTTTTTTTCTTTATCAGTTTTTAATATTGAATACCTAACTTAAGCTGTTTAAAATTAGGACATTTTACTTGCTGAGATTTCTGTTTCGTTGTGTGTTCCTAGTTGACGGCAATATTTGTTTTTTGGGTTTTTTTGTTTTGTTTTTTTTGAGATACTGTTTGTAATAAGCCAGAGGATCAAGTCTTTATTTCCCCCTCAGAGAGACTGGGCTGATTCTAACGCCTATGCTTTGGCTGAGGAGTTTAACTCCTTTTTTATTGGCTGAGAATTTAACCATTGTGCTATTAAGGCTAGTCAATTATTGCTGCAGATAATATTCTGCGTTAGGGAGCTGCATACAATCAGGGAACACTAACACTTTTTTATAAAGGAGTCCAAAACACACTCATATATCATATTGGAGCCTTTTATAAGTATTATATGGGAATCAAATATTCTAGATATTTTTTTAACCTTGAATAAATATTGTTCTTTTATACAGCGATGAAAAGGAAAATGATTGCTTTAAGTTTCTTCCAAACATTTAAATTCAAGTGACAGTACCCTGAGGGTGGATCAATAGAACAAATAACGCTCTGGTCTTTCGTCAGTCCAACCAGAAGGAATGTAATTGCTTTTAACAACAACAACAAAAGTTCTGATGCTCCCTATAGCATTTAGTAGTTCTTTTGTGGGAATTATTTTGGTAAACAGATCATTTTCTTATTTTCAAATGTCATTTAGACTTTTGCAATGTTCGTGTTTCCCTATATGGTAAGACAGCCATATTTTATGAGCAAAAATGTTTGAAAATAATAATATTATATATTAACATGAATTGAGCTGCCATATGAGGAGGTTGATCTACATTAATTATTTTCAGGTCATGGCAATGGATTCTCGTATGTACCTCAGTAATGAGCGTGAGATTTAAGTAGGGGGGAAAAACAGTAATTCTCATAACCTCTTGTGGTAAGTTCTTTTAGAATTAATACCAGACTAGTCCCAAGGATTTGGAGATGAAAGATGTCCAAAATATCCAACTCTTCCAAGATGTGCTTCTGCTCCATATACTCCCGACTCCTTCCTGGATTAGCTTTGCTGAGGTCTCTGGGTTCCCTTCAATATCCTACAGAAACTCACAAAACTTGGAGGAAATATCTCACATGGTAGTGGGTGCTATTTAGTTCCAAATCTGAAGGTCAAGCCTAGACAAGCCAAATGCAAGATCCAGAGCGGTAAGTCAAACAATGTGAAAAAGCCACAGTCGGGCCTTTCCAGATGATGTGAGTACCGGGGTACCAGTGTATACATTGCTAATGCAAGGACAACCAAGGATGGCGTCTTACATCACATACTCTCCTAAGGTAGAGTCTTAGAGATTTCTCTAAGGAAACAAAGGATGTGGCTTGCTTCACACCGTCTACTAAAGTCACGTCTTAATCCAATACTAATTCTGTCCATTGTCTAGTAGTGAATGCTTTCCACATTCGGATTATATCCTCAGGAATAGAGTCCAGAATTACAATACATCACATAAGGAATTATGTACAGAGGCACCATATTCATTGAAAACAAATCACACTACATAAAATGAACAAAGATTATTCCATTTATGGAAGAATATATATTTGGAAATAAACAGATAACGATTCTAATTTATAAAACTACTGGAAAACTTTTTAGTTTTATAACTGTGTGATCAAATTTCATTTTCCTACTGTTTAGAGGAATTCCTACTTTTCTCTTGATACCCTGTAAGTGTAAAATATTGTGAAGATAATTTTCCCCCTGCATTGGTTTTTGCATTTCTTGATGTACTAGTATATTAATAAATTCTTAAAATACTTATTAGAAATCAATATTAGCTAAGTATTGTTGATTTATAGGTAAATCTTATACTTTGCTTTACAGATTTAAAATCACTTTTGGTTACAATTAAACTTATAACACGACTCTCTGAAGGATTTAGTACATAAAGCAATGCTTATAACTTCAGTGCTGGGAATTATACCACAAAAGAAAATGAATTCAAATCTGCATCTGTCTTAGATCATCAAGCAAAGGCAATCAGAAATACACCTGGAGAAAAACAAATTTAAGTGTAACTTGTGCGCTTCCAGGTACACACTTGTGTAACAAGTGTGCTTCAATGAAAACAGAACCATAGGTGGAAATTTAGTGTCTCAGGGAGTGCTGGAGGGATTTCATATGGCGTTTGGGTTTTTTATTTAACAAATAGATTGCAGAATTACGACTAGCTCTGTAATAAATACCATCAATAATTAGGTTGGCTTTGCAATTATGCAGTTCGGTAATCTGTGTTCAGAAGGTAGGAAGAAGGCAGGACAAACATGACCTCAATAAAAAATAGTAATATCTTAGAAAAGATAATCTTAGCCATATTTTTGGCCAAGTATCAATGGCTTTTAGTAGACACATTACTTATATGACCTTGTTCATTTTATGTTGGAAACATTTTTGAGAACAAAACTGCCAGATCAAAAGGCATTGAAATCAATGTGATGTAATAGAAAATATATTTTTTCAAGGCATTTATCTAGAGGATCTTGGGGTTTCTATAATTAATCAGGCCGTACTTTTTATTCTGGAACGTTCCTCCCATTTATAGAAAACCAGTCCTCCCTTCATTTATCTTCAGTCACTTTCAGTTTTACCGTCGGTCACTTCACTTCCATCTTCAGTCCTTTCATGTCAGCAGTTGATATTCTCCGAGTCCAACCCTTTCCCACCTCACTGGGGTTATGTTCCTTGGTGCTTCATCAGAAGCCGACATTATTACAGGCTTTTGTGTGTCTTCAATATCTTCTCTTGTCTTTCCATTTTACTAAAAATGTCCCCCAGCTGCTTCCATCCTAAAAGTAATCTTCCTGTAACATTGTGTACTTTCCTCTTCATATCCAATTCCTTTAAAATATTATGATTTTTCTACATTTCACAAATCTCCCTAAGTTTATGTTCTTCGAATTTCTCAAATATATATTCTTCTCTCCTTTCCCACTGGGATTTTTCTCTATTTCTCTGCTACCGTTGTCAATTAATTGAAGTTATTATGGCACAATTTTCACTATCTCCCTGCCAATAAGAATAAATACATCAAAAAGTATAGCATCTGGGGTCTTAAAGGCTTGAAGGTAATCAAGCGGCCATCAAGCTCAGAAGCAACCAAGCCCACATGGAAGAAGCACACCAGCCTATCCAACCACGAGGTGTCAAAGGGATCAGGTGTAAGGCATCATCAGAACAAAAAATCTTACC
>NW_022103958.1:27332831-27335246 GCF_000313985.2 Echinops telfairi
GGAGGAGGGAGGGAGGGGGGAAATGAGCAACTGATATTAGGGGCTAGAGTGGGAGGCAAATGTTTTGAGAATGATGAGGGCAACAAATGTGCATATGTGCTTTACACAATGGATGGATGGATGGATTGTGATAAGAATTGTATGAGCCCCCAATAAAATAATTAGAAAAAAAAGAGTGATGTTTTCAAAGAAGATATTTAAGAGTGATGATTTCTATGTGTATGTATACAACTCAGAATTATATAAGATTATATTTTTTAAACAGTACAGTTTCTATTTTACTTGAATTTAGGACAAAATCAGTTATGTAGTCATGGGTAAGGAAATCACTTTGAAAAAAGTTAAAGAAATTAACACAGTAATACAATTGCTTAAGTAATTTTCTCAGTACTAATTCCTAACCCCACATCTTTCCCATTCCAAACACCAGTAATTACAAATGCAACTTGTTTATATATTTGATAAATTTCAGGCTGAAGTAGTTGGTATGATTCTTCAATTTCCTCATCATTGGCTTTAGTGGTTGAATAATAATTTTAGTGACTGGTCTTCCTTATAGGTGTATAAATATTATCCTATCAGAGACAGTATTCATTGTATGTCAAGGATGGTCTTGAAATTTTCTTTTTCTCAATGACTGTGATGCTGTTTTTCTTGAGTTTTTATTCCCCTTTTGGTAAAGCTTAAAAATGGCTAATTAAAAATGGAAGGTCCATTGATGCTAACTCATGCCTAGGATAACTGTTTTATGAATTCTATTTCAGTTTGATAATTTATAATTTTCCCACTCTCATACCTCTCACATTTCACATTCTGATAATTGGATGCTTTCAGCTATTCGCATTTTGAATGGTGTCCCATCAATACACGAATTTCCTAAAGCTTAACTTAATCCAAGTCATTAAGCTTAATTACTCTTCTTTGTGGAAGCATATATACTTACCCAGTAATGTTTTGAATGCCTTACTAAAGGAAAGTCTCATTTTAAGGCTTTATGCTGCCAAATGTTCTCTTGCTATTCATAAGGTTTTCAGTGGCTAATCCCAGAAAAGTGAATCACTTACTCTTTTCTTCCTAATTGATTCTTGGTCTACAAGCTCAGCTAAAACATGCATAGTAGGCCATTGAAAATATCTGGCTTGAAGGAAATGAAAGCGCTAATCCAATGACCATACGAATAATATGGAAGCAAAACAGCTGGGTGGTCTATATGAAGAACATTTTAGTGGTCTGGATAGAAGACCAAACCCGGCACAACATTCCCTTAATTCAGAGTCTAATCCAGGGCAAGGAACTGACTCTCTTCAATTCTATGAAGGCAGATAAAGGGAAGGAAGCTGCAGAAGAGAAGTGCAAAGCCAGCAGGGGCTGGTTCATGAGGTTTAAGGAAAGAAGCCATTTCCATAACACCAAAGTGCAAGCTGAAAAAATGGCAAGGCAAGGACTGATGCCGAAGGCGCAGCAAGTTATCCAGAATATCGAGCTAAAATCATTGGTGATGGTGGCTACATCAGACCACGGATATCAGTGTAGATGAATCAGCCTTAGATTGGAAGAAGATGCCATCTGAGACCTTCATAGACAGAAAGGAGAAGTCAATGCCTGGCTTCAAAGCTTCTAAGGACAGACTCTCCTGCTAGGAGCCAATGCAGCTGGTGACTAAGTTGAAGCCAATGCTCACTTGCCATTCAGAAAAATTCTAGGGCCCTTAAGAATGGTGATAAATCTATTCTGCCTGTGCTCTCTCAATGGACCAGCAAAGCCTACGTGACAGCCTCCCTGTTTACAACATGGTTTATGGAATATTTTAAGCCCACTATTGAAACCTACTGCTCAGGTAAAAAAGAATCCTTTTAAAATATAACTGCTCATTGACAATGGGCCAGGCCACCTGAGAGCTCTGAGAGAGACGTGCAATGAGATTAATATTGTCTAACATTGCTAAGGCAACAGCCATTCCGCATCCCATGGATCAAGGCATAATTTCAAATTTCAAGTCTTAGTATTTAAGAAACACTTGTAAGGCTCTTGCTGCCATAGAAAATGATTGTTCTGATGGATATTGGCAAAGTAAATTTAAAACCTTCTGGAAAGAATTCACCATTCTGGATGCCATTGAGAACATTCATGATTCCTGGGAGGAGGTCAAAGTATCAATGTTAACAGCAGTTTGGGAGAAGTTGATTCCAGCCCTCATGGATGACTGAGGGGATCAAGCCATCTGTGGAGGAAGTAACTGCTGTCGTGGAAGAAATAATGAGAGAACTAGAATTAAAAGTGGAGCTTGAAGATGTGACAGAAATGCTGGAGTCACACGATAAAACTTTCACTGGTAGGGCACGATCAAGGGGAATGTAACAAAGAGGAAGTGCTGAAATCCTGGTGGGGACTGAGCATGATAGTGGGACAGGAGGA
>NW_022103958.1:27336298-27422542 GCF_000313985.2 Echinops telfairi
ACAGGGCAAGATATGAAAAAATAATAATTTATAAATTATCAAGGGCTCATGAGGGAGGGGGGAGCGGGGAGGGAGGGGAAAACTGAGGACCTGATACCTGGGGCTTAAATGGAGAGGAAATGTTTTGAGAATGATGAGGGCAATAAATGTACAAATGTGCTTTACACAATTGATGTATGCATGAATTGTGATAAGAGTTGTATGAGCCCCTAATAAAATGATTAGAAAAAAAAGAAAACAAAAGAAAAATAACCAAAAAATCTTCACTGATGACGAGTCACTTCTCATGAATGAGCAAAGAAAGAGGTGTCTGGAGGTGCAGCCTGCTCCTGGTGAAGCTGCCGTGAACATGGGTGAAATGGCAACAAAGGGTATCGAGTATTACATAGACTCGCTTGATAAGGCAGGGTTTGAGAGCATTAACTCCAATTTTGAACGAAGTTCTACTGTGGGCCAAATGCTGTCAAACAGCATCGTGTGTTACTGAGAAATGTCCCAAGAAAGGAAGAGTCAGTTGCCATGGCAAATTCCATTTTGGTTCTATTTGAAGAAACTGCCACAGCCTGAGACCTTCAGTAACCACCTCCCTGAGCGATCAGAGGCCACATCATGGCAAGACCCTCCAGGAGCTAAGACATCCCGACTCGGGTGATCGTTAGCATTTTTTAGCAATAAAATATTTCTAAATTGAAAAAAAGAAGTCCTCAACGTAACATCCTTGCTCTTCAAAAAATTAAAGAGGTCTGGCGCAACAGATTTGTCTAATGCAATATGTTATTTAAACTCTTGGTTGCTACTTCCATGTGCATCGATTGTGGATCCTCACAAGAAGAAATACTTGACATTTTGATCTTTTTTCCATTGATCATGATGTTATCTATTGGCCCAGTTGTGTGGATTTTTGTGTCTTTATCTTCAGTTGTAATCAACATTGAAGGCTGCATTCCTTTACCTTCAGAAGCAGATGCTACAAATCATCCTTACTGTCAGCAAGCAAGGTTGTGTCATCTGAGTATCACATGCATTGACAAGCTTTCCTCAAACCCTGATGTTATGTTCTTAGATTATTTACTCAGCATAGGGATTGAATAAGGATGAGAGGAACCCTGATGTCCACTTTTCCAGATTTTAAACCACCCGTTATTCCTTTGTTCTGTTTGAATGACTGCCTCTTAAATAAGTGTACAGGTTCTATAGGAGAACAGTAGAGTGTTCTGGAATTCCCATTTTCTCAACATTATCATAACTTATTATGATCCATGTAGTCAAATGACTTGGCATATACAAAAAACACACAAGAAACCATATTCATGTTATTTTCTGCTTTGACCCATAATACATCTAAAGTCATCAAGGATGTCCTGTTCCATGACCTCTTCTGAATCTTGCTTGAAATTCTGCCAGCTGTCAATATACTGCTGCAACCATTATTGAATAAATTTCAGCAAAATTTTACTTGCATGTGATATTGTCCATATTTTCCACACTCTTTTGGGTCACTTTTCTTTGTAATGAATACAAATATGGATATTTTTGGTTTTTTGGTCAGGTAACTCTCTTGCAAATGTCTTAACAGATGAGTGCTTCCAGTGCTACCTCATCTTGCAGAAGCATTTTTATTGGCTTGAATTCAATTCCGGAATCCTTGTTTTTCACTAACGTCTTCAGTGCATCTTGGATTTCTTCATCCTATTGGCTCTTGAGCATATCCTACCTGTTTAAATGGTAGAATGTCAATACAGTGACTCTGTGCATCCTTTGAATCTTCTTTTCATGCTTCCTGAGTTATTTGCTATTTAGTCTATAGAACCTTCAGTATTGTAACTCGAGCCTTGGCTTTTTTCCCTTCACTTCTTTCAGGTTAAGTATGATTGATCAGCACGTTATTCCTTTTGGGTATTTGCACATTTCATCATTATACTTTGTTTTGAGCTTCCCTTTTAAAAGTTTCTGTTCAACTCTAACTTCATCATTTCTTCCATTAGTCTTAGCTAATCTACAATTAAAAGCAGGTCTTATAGTGTCTTCTGACATCCAGTTTGATCTTTTCTTTCCTGTCTTTTTAATAATCCTTTCCTTTCTTCTTGCATGATGTTTCTGGTGTTATTCTACCCCTCATCAGGTTCTGTCATTAGTGTCCAATAAATAAATTCTGTTCCTGAGATGTAATTCAGGTGGTGTGTACATAAGGTGGTATTTAGGGTCTTATAGCCTTGTTTTAATTTTTTTCAGCTTAAACCTCTTTAATTTTCTTCAGCTTGCATTGACATATTGAGCAACTGATAGTCTGTTTTACAGTATCCCTTTGGCTTCATTTCAGCAGCTGATTTTGAGTTTATCCATCATATGTTCCTTTAGTAATAATGTTATATGTTTTAAAAAATGTTTGAGATCTGTTTTTATTTGCTACATACAGTAACCCTGGGTATATGAAGGCACAAGATAAAAATGAGAATAATCAAAAGAATTTAAATGATACATGGTAAACATAACTAAATAGGTAACTAATGGTGTACAGCAAATAGAAAAACAGGTATCTAAAACTGATCAATTCTGAACTTGTTGAGATATTTTCTAGAAGTAGAAAAGTAGAAGGAACTAATTTATATTCAGACTTTTTCTTATCCCTAGTGTAAGTTTCCTAATAATTCTCAATTAATGCTGTATATTAGGGTAATATGTGTGTGGGGGTGGGGTAGGAGTGGGGAGGTTGAATTATCTCAAAGCCTAGCCACTTTCTTGGTTTAATAAGACTTCTAGGGCTTACACCAAGAAGAGATTATTTTTAATATTTCACTGATTAACATGTAGCTATGATTGAGAACCATAAATGCACATGATTACAAGTGCACCATTTTGAGAGTTCTTGGAATTTTCTGTGCAATCGATTTTTGGCAGAGATGAGAGAAATACAAACCCACCATGTCCTACATCTGCAAGCACCCCCCAAGTAGATTGCAATTTGTGCCTGATGGTCCTTCAACTCCTGATTAGGGTCACACTTGTCTTCTTTGTTAGCTTGGATTTGACATTTTTAACAAACTGAAAATTAATGAACAAATCATCCTTGTCCAATTAAACTGACACATTTGTGACCTTTAACCATATAAACTGTAGCTACATTAATTGTGCGAGGGAAAAAGAAGATGACACGGTTGGCTATCAATCAAAGGCACAGATGAACTTCTGGATGCTAATAGCATAATTTCATTCTTATCCAAGTTGCTTGTTTGAATTGTTTCTCATTTTGGCTGTCTGTTTTTTTACCTTTATTTTGGCGTGTGCCATTATAATTCCTGACGTTAAATGAACTGCGAATTTTCTATTAAAATTTTGTGCTAAAAATGTACTTGTTTTTATTTGAATAAATAATATTTTACTACATAATTTAAATAATAAAAGGTAGTAAATTTTTTTAAACAATATCTTAACAAAACTTTCCTTAAACCTTCTTGTAGTCTTACCACAGTTTTAATTTACTAAAATCCTCAATTCATAAAAATTTAAGGGTTTTTTTCAGTGCCAGGCACTACTATACCTATTGAATGCTGTCTGTGTTTCAGTAAAATTTAATATCAACAACAATCTTTTTTGTTGATTCTACTTTCATTTCCATTTTATATTTATGGAACATGAGTCTTAGGTGAGAAAGCTAATTGATGTAGGTTTCCAAGATAGAAAGTGGATAAACCTTCACACTTTAAATTTCATATTACTTAGTTATAAGGCATCAACGAGATTACTGTATTACTGATTCATGTTTTTCACCAAAAAGTGCAGAATCTCTTTGCACTATGGTTCTCTCCTCTGCTTACATTTATTTAATTTATAAGTTGTAGTGGTGATTTCACAACTCTTTTAAATATGTTTAAACCATTTAATTGTATCAAATGTGATTTATATGCCAATATAACTGTTAAACTTTTTATAGTTCTAAATTATATAAAGTCACATTTTGCGATTTTATAATAAAATTGATAGATAATTGATAATTTTACAATAAACCCATGAAACAAAGTTTTCAGAAGGTGCCATTAATTGAACAAATTTCCTTTTTCCTTCTATAAACAATGTGAATACATCTGAATAGACTCAAGTAAATAGATAAATTATGTATAACCTTACCACAGAAGTAGAAGAGCAAAAGATAAAAGTCTGATCATGTATTGTGTTTATATTACCTTGGGTACCAGACAGAAAACTTTTCTTAAATGATAAGCACACACTACTGGACTCATACACACAGGCAGACACTTCAGGAAGGAGGAGGATTCGGATTTTCCATGTGTGTCAATATCCTTCACTTACACACTATTAATTTCAATTTACCTGTAGTGACATTGAACTTCAAAGTGTGTGGAAATGTGTGAAAAGGTGCAGTAGTGCGCTATTATATAGAATTTTTACCTCAAATGTCCAAGGAATGCGTTGCCTTTGAGAGAAGCGGTGCTAGCAGGGCTGGGCCAGGCGACACTCTCAATGTGAGACCATCACATATTGCATAGTTTTTCAGTAGAAATGTAATATTTTTAAAGAAAAATATAAAAGCAAAAATATTTCTGATAAGCTTGCTTTACATCTAGCAATTTACCTATAATTCTAAAACATTGTGCTAATTTAATTTAGTATTTGAACTTCTAATGTGCTCATCAGAGCTGTAACTATTACTGCGTGACAAAGACTCCCCACGCCACGTGAGTTCCCCTGTAAGAGCTACAACATGAACTGTGCCTGCTTTTCCCTTTTTAATTGCTTGTTTTATTTTCACTTAATAAGGAAAATGTTCACATGTCTCTCTAGAATTTTATACCATGAAAGGGTATAAAACTTTCAGCTAATATTTTCAAAGCTAATTTTTTTCAAACTCCTGGTGTTTTTTGCTACAGTATTATGATAATTAATATCAGTGACCTTATTCTGATATTTTTTAAGAATTAAGTAGTAATTATAAGAAAATTAGGAAAAATATTTTTAAAGACTTTGTCTTTGCTACTAGTAATGTAACTCAATGTAGAAAGTTTTCAAAAAAATATTTTGAGTATTCATATAATCCAAGAAATAGCACATTTAAGAATCCACAATTATATTTATTATGTATTATTCTATTATTAAAATTTATAGCAATGTATGGCTGGTGATGTCATGAGTTACTGACCTGGGTAACACCAAGCCTAGCAAGGCCACTGAGCAAAGATTATAGTGTGATGTAGTAAACAATTGGAAACTTTTGCATATTTGCCATGTTTTATTTTTATAATGTGTCTTATAATTATATGATAATATAATTATTTGTATATGACTATAATACATATTTGATAATGACTGTGTTTAACATTTAATTAGCAAAAATTATGAACATTTAGCAGCTGGCTCACAAGATGGTACGAGCTAGCTTCAGGATACTGATGATTTCATCATTATAAATATACACAATAACAGACTGCCATTGAGTGGATTCTGGTTCTCAACACCAGTAAATAATGGAGAGTATCTCAGCAAAATAAGGGAACTGAAAATGTTCCAGCTTTTAGATTATACATGACATCATACTTCCATTTTTTCTTATGTCTGATTTCCTTCAGATTTCTTGTATCCTCTCGCTATAAACATTTTCCTCAGGTAATCTATTCTATCTGATTTCCTTCAGATTTCTTGTATCCTCTCGCTATAAACATTTTCCTCAGGTAATCTATTCTATTTCCAACATTTATTTACCAGTGGTAGTAGAGATTTCACATATTGCATCTCCATTCAAAAATCCTCACTTTGTGCTAGTTGCAAGTGCATTATTCACTTACTGGGTATCCAACCCAATTGTCCTGAGTTTGGTGAAGAGATTAGTTGATATACTATTTAGATAATCTTCTGTATTTTTGTTTTATTTTGTTTTCTCTGTATACTCAGTGTTGTTTGGATCCATAATCAATGCTTATAGAAGAATCAGCCAAGACATCAAATCACACATTGCATTGGGTAAATTTGCAGCACAAGACCACTTTAAAGTGTTGAAAAGCAAGGAAGTTAATATGCAGACTAAGGTGTGCCTGATCTAAGGTATGATATTTAAAATTTCTTCATATGCATGTGAAATTTTCGCGTTGATAAAGGAAGAATGAAAAAGAATCTATGCATATGAGTTATGGTGCTGTCAAAGAATATTGAAAGTACCATGACTGCCAAAAGAACAAACAAGTGCTCCTTAAAAGCAAGGATGGCAAGACTTTGTCTCACATACTTTGGGTAGGTTATCAGGAGGGACCAGTCCCTGGAAAAGGACATCATGCTTGGTAAAGTTGGGGGGCAGTGATGAAAAGAATAATGACCCCTCTACAAGATGAATTAACACAGGTGGGGGTGGGGAGAGAGAGTGAGAGAGATTGAAAGAGTGAAATGGAGGAGCAGGAGGAGAAAATAACAACAAAAATAAAATACAGTCAATTTTACTTCAATTCCCATAAATCATTTCATTTTTGTCATTTCAAACTCCATCTCTAGTGACAGTGTAGAATATAGCTGAGAAACAATTTTTTTCTTTCAGTACTAAGCATATAATAAACATTCAATTATATATATATATATATATTTATATTTATATTTATATTTATTTACTGAATTCCAGATGAGAAAAGTGACCCCAAAGAAGGCACCCAGAGTGATCTCACTTCCATTAAGCTGATTTCACTTTCACAGCAACCCTTTAAGATAGAGATCTGCCCCTGGGTTTCTGAGACTGTCAATCTTTATGGGAGCAGACTTGTGGTGTAGGACCATCAACTTTATAATTAGCAGCCCAATGCTCAAGTCAAGGCACCACGAGGGACACTTCAGGAAGAAAGACCGAACAAAAAAGCCAAACTTACTGCCATTGAGTGAATTATGACACAAAATGACCCATAGAACAGAACAGAAACATCCCATTTATTTTCTTATAAATATTTACAGCGTGGGTTAGCTGCCCAACACAGAATCCATTACACCACCGGGGCTTCACAGGAAGACAGATAGCACATGTCAATTGAAATGAATTCTGTACAGAGAATCTCCTGAACATTGAATAGTAGAGAGATCAATGAGCTAAGAAGTCATCTCCCTGTGGGAGAGACATGCACATCACTCTATTTAAGATATTGAGACATGATCAAGAGCCATGAGAACCAAACACAGTGGTAACCGAGCCCTGAGAATGGAATAAGTAATGAAAACAGGGCAAGTATATAATGGTTATTTTCAGTTGTAGAAAAGTGAGTATATCTACTATAGATATTATGGAAAGTAAGCCCATAGATCTGGCTGAGAAATCTTCACAGAGACTCGACTACAAAGATTTGCAATATAAATATGCTCCAGAATATTAATAAAGAAAGAAAATGAGGCGTTCTGGGGTTACAACTATATAAATTATTTTTATGTGTTCTCTCTGAGCCACCTTATGTGTTAGAAATACATTATTTGAAATTATTCTCCAAATCTGGGAGGAAAAAAAAATCCAACTGAAAATAACACAAGGGAGTAATTTTGTCTTTTTCACAGGTGGATTGCGTATTGTTCACGTGGATCTGTTTACTTGGACATGAAAATTATTCATATATCTACCTATCTAGATAAGTGTTGAACGTTACAGAAGTCATTTAAATAATTGAAAGAAGACACAAATACTAATAAAGTGTCTTAGAAAATAGTCATTGAAAAAGTTTTAATGCCAATTTCTTAACAACATTAAGGTGTACACACTGAGGAAGTTGAGGCACAGAGAGATGGTTTGATGAATGACATGATGGTCTCACAGACCTTAATCAGGCACCTGATCTTGCCCTGGCTACAATTAGCCTGCTCTGAAGACTGGTTAATTTAGTGTACTTACTTGAAAAAGTTACTTTTTTATGTGTCAATAAGACACATCCCTTGCCAGCAGTGTTTGCTTCTCTTAGGCACATCTTATATCACACTATATTACTCAGGATCCTTCTAATATTGACTCCAAGGTGCATGAATAGAGATTAAGTTGCCAGCATACTTGTGCGTAAAATACAATTTTCTCCATTATTGAAATGATAAAGAATGTTGGCATAACATAAAAACACCAGGCAAGCTTTTAATGTTAATCTGCAAAATAGAATGCTCTGTTGTGCTTTAACTTAGATTTATTGAACTTCATCTGAAAGAATTGCATTTTTTGTTAGTTTCTTGAAAAATGGATGCTTCTCAAAAAATTCTCAACCAAATGTTTCCTTTCATTTTCTAAAATAAATAACGAGAAATAATTATTTATTACCTATTGCAATGATAAGTCATGCATTTATTCACAGTAAGTCAAAACAAAATTAAGAATTTCTCTACATTTGCAGGGTCAAAAGAGTCCGGAGTTAATGATGGGTTTCTTAAAATGTATTCTGAGATGAAACAGATGGGGCATGTCCATAGAATTACAAAACCACCTGTCCAAAGCCTTAATAAGATGGACTCTGCTCTGTTCTTTCGGCGCAACACAAAATGGAGCCTCTTCTGCAGGTGAAGGGAAGAAGGGTCGATAACCATTACTGTTACCAATGACCAGTTTCAAAGATTTCACTCAGAATTTCTATGCACATTAGAACAGCACAACAGAACACTGATGTGTACTTTTATGCCTCAATTCAGTGAAATAAAGCACCTTTAGGCCTAGATTTTTTAAAGGCGAGGACGAATAAGTAGAAAACATGGCTTAAACATTTTTAGAAGCTCTTCTGTCTAAAACAATATCAAAGAATATTACGAGGCAGAATGGAAACATATACTTTTAAATTATTTTGACAGAATTCCATATCTCTCTCCCCAAAGCAGCTGTTGGGTTCCTGTTGCCCACCTTTGCTCCTAGTGAAGAGCCTTCTCCACCAAGGCTAGTTATTTTCAACTAGTTCAGTCAAAATCAGCATTAAATCATTTATGTAATTTAACTTTTATTTTTGCTGTCTATCTTGAAAATATTATTTTCCTAATATATCAATTCTCATGCTCCCTCGTTATGGTAAATACAGAGAGTCAAAGCAATCATCAGGGAGATTCCCAGACAGAACTCATCACTGGGAATGGGCACCACTGGTCCTCAGATTGTCTGGCCCCACTTCCAGAACTCTGTATTTGGAAGCTGGGTTGGTAAATACAGAACTTTAACTGCAAATGATTGTCAAATGATCTGAGAGCCACCTTCAAGTACACTGCCTGAAACTAAACTCTTTTCTTCCATAATGATCTCTGGTTGTCAGTAGTCACTGAAAAAATTAGTCAGCAAATGGAAATTTCCAAAGACAGAAATGTTTGCACTGGAATGTTCCTTAGCTTTGACTAAAGATTGGTGATAGTGGGAATTTAATTTGGAAGATACTTTTTCTGACTTCAGTCGTTCTTAGATTTTATGCGCATTAAAATCATGTGAGAGCTTTTTAAAACTGAAGAGGCATTCAGTCTATCATCAAACAATCTGATTTTATAGGTTTTGAACCCATGATTAGGGTTTAAAAAAATAATCTTACCAAATATTTTATTATATAACTAGGGTTAAAAATTATGAGCTTAAAAACATTTATCCATGCTTGTAATGATATTTATACTCCAGAAAAAATGTATCTCATACCAAATTAGTGGTGGATATTGGAATATGATATGAGCTATATTTTATTGATTTATATACTCATGTTATCTTACCTTCGAAACAGCTGTCAAGAGAAGTTGAGTCTTGATGCATTCAAAGCAACTATTTAGATCTTACATGCTTGCTTATTATCTCCATTTACTTCCTAATCTTTCATAGCAGCACAGTATTTGATTTTAGTTTTCAAAGCTGAAATAAAGTATACCTTATTTTTTGCCATTGAGTCTGGAATCTTAGTGTTAATTGTCTTGGGTGGAAGTAACATCTGAGTTGGATTCGATGTGATCAGATTCAAAGGAGGAGGTTGATCACGAAAAACAGAGGTCAGGCACAGCTGTACTGTCTCTTTCATAGCTTTGATCTGGGACTCCTAGGGAAGCACAAAGGGACAAGTGTTTTACATGTGTTCATAGTCACCGTGTCTCTGCTTCCTCTCTTCCTCCAACCCACAATCATTACCCAAACAAATACATATCAGTTTTCAACATTAGTTGCTTAAAGTAGAAATTCCAGCAGGAAACATCAAATAGTACATGTCAAATTAGTTAAAGTTAGTTTTCAAGAGTCTAACATATTTCAGGAAACATTTTGCATACTCAAATCATGATATAACATATGTTTACCTCTTGAACATCTATGATTTCAATCATGATAATTTATTGTCAAGATAATATATTTTTGGTTCAATCTGAAGTAGGATACGTTCTTCTAAAAACCTACCATATTTCTGTTATTATTATCTTACCACATTTAGTACCCTTCTGTTAACAATGTAGGCCCTGACGTTCTTCATATTAATCTATATATCAGCTCAATGTTTCCACTTATTGAGAAGAAAAATACTTGTCTATGATATAATTTTCATTTCTTCTGGACTTTGTCAAGTGATGAGTTAACTTGAAATGATAGTACATAAGAATATTACTTGTTCTTAAATTTGCATAGATTATCACTATTATCAACATGTAAAACATTTCTCCTACAAGAAACAATTTGATCCTTTCAAACCTCTAAGAAACTGGCATTATCATTACTACTTTACTATAAAGAAAATACAAGTCCAGACATCTGCATGAACTAGAACAGTATTAATTATTCTAACTCCAAACTTATATGGACAAAAATGTTTTAAAATGTTTATTAAAAAATAATATGTGAATAAAAGACTCAACACAAATAAAAGAATGTCAAGTTTAAGAGTCACAGCTTAAGGGTTACATTAAGGATCTCAAAGTAGCCATTTGTGACCAGAAAAAAAAAAGCCTTATTTCTTGCAGCAAAAATATTTGTCAAAAGTCAAACCCAAAGTCTTTTGGTAAAATTATGTATCTAAATTAAAACACCAATTGATGTGCCATTTTTAAACTGTGTCTTTAGTTAAAGTTAAGGCACTCATCGGGATGAAAGGAGATTCTAAAATTTGCAATCATGACAGATGGGCACACAATCAGGGGGTTGTGTCAGTCAGTCCCTAAATTGTATTACTTCTGCTACCAGGGCTAGTCCTCTGACCGTCATGTGATGAGATTAACCCAGCTACACCTGATGAGCTATTTAGTAGGATTTACTACCCATATTTTGCCACTAAGCCTATAACTAGACTTAAGTCCCAGAAAATTTCAAAAAGTTTACTACAGAATATGGCCTCTGAAGATGGACATTACACTCCAAAAGAATGGCTTGAATTTTCTTATATTAGAACCCCCCCAGTATCTTTTAATCCCACTTCCGACAAACTTTTTGATACACCCCAACATGTACAAACCCCCCCCACCCAAATTCTGAAGCATATCATGATATAGCCTTTAAGACCATGGGATAGTTTTACAAGGAACATAAAGTTGGATTAGTCACAGATTATTGATATGGGTCTAGTAAACAGATTTATCATTTAAAGTTTCAGGTTGAGAGATTATGAAAGGATTTAATAGATACTATATGGTTGATTTACAGGAGGCAAATACCCAAACTCCTTTATTATACTGTCAAAGAAGGTATCCAAAGCCTTAGAAGCACTGCTATTAGAGTGGATTTATTAGGATAGAACCAGAGAGTCTCACATGGCATGCTCAGAAAACATACTTTTTGTCAGAAAGGTCAGGAACCCATTTTCAAATGCAGCCCTAGGTCCTTGAAGACTGTGATCGTTTTGGTATGGATGGTAAGTCCCGTTTGGTCCTGAGACTGGTCCTAATTGAATTAAGACACTGAACTACAGTGAGACTGATTTAACCCTGCTGTGCGTAGTAGGGGCCAAGTGGTAGTACTTAATCTACTAAAACAAGGTGGGTGTGGTTGCCTTAACAAACAACAGATTAAAAGCAGTTATCAGAATATTGGATATGTCATTGGCTCCTTAGGCATAGCACTCCAAAGAGTGGAAGATAAGTAAATCTAATAAATATTTATCCAGTTATTGAAGTAGAAAAAAATCTAGGTCTAATGCATAACAATCTAACTTGAATGCTAGAATAAAGTACCGTAGCTGCTCACTGCATTCCCAGTCTTGAGCCAATGTACAGGTGCACAGTCTCTTTGGGGAAGGACACACGTGCAATGCAATTTTCATGATCTTAATCTTCCTCCCAGATTTTTCAAAGGGACCTTGGGTCTTTTACAAGAGTGTGTTTTTATTGGGGAACAGACATTGACCAGACACTTCAGGGATAACTGGACATTGACGCTTGAATTGACACATTCTGAGAGGATCAAATTTCCTTGTGGCTTCACCTTCAAGAGTGGGGACACATGGTGTCACTTTATTAATGGAATCTGATCACAGGTCCATCTCACAGTCAGTCTTGTGGGTGCCGCAGACCATCCTGCAGTGATTTCCTCACGGCCACAATGCAGAATAAAATAGGCATACTCGGCAACTGGCAGAAAGTCCACATTGGATCCCTGACGTGTGGATTAAGGGCCATTATATTGAGAACAACTAAGTGGAAGCCATTGAAACTGGCTTTGCATAGGAAAATAGTAAACTGAAAGCACTACTGCATTCCTGGAAAAGTTCAGATATTAATGCCACTATCAAGATATTAAAGGAGTGTGGGTAATGGTTCCCATCATTTTCATTTAAACCCCTCCCCCAAATAGAGAACTAATCTTGGGAAATGACAGGGGATTATCATGAATTGAACCAGATGATGACCCAATTAATTACAGCGCTGTTCCAGATATAGTTTCATTCTCAATACATTATTACATCTCCTGGTAACTTGTATCCAGCTATTGGCCTAGCCAATGACTTTTTCTTAATTTCTGTTTTTAATGATCACAAAAGCAATTTGCTTTCAGCTGGAGTGGCCAACAATGCACTTCACTGTCCTATCTCAATCAACTCCTCAGTTTCTATGCCATGAGTCACTTTGCAAGAAACTTGGCTGCCTTCCTGCCCACAAGATGCTGATTGGACCAGTGAAGAAGTATCAAGTGATTTTTTACACATTAATAAGATGTGTATGCTAGAGGCCAGTACACTGACTAGGCAAAAATTCATGTGCCTTTTACCTCAGGAAATTTTCTAGGAGTCCAGTGATGTAGAGTAGGTTAAGATATTACTGCCAAAGTGAATGCTAAGTAATTATGTCTGGTCACTTCCACAACAATAAAGGAAAGCACACGGTCTGGAGCACATGTTTCAGTTTTGGTGCCAATATAACCTTCATTTTAGTGTGCTATCCTACCCTAGTTATCAAGTGACTTGAGAAGCCACTGGTGTTGAATGGGACCCAGGACAAAAGAAGGTTCAGTCTGCCATGCGAACTGTCCCCACACTTTGGCCATGGATGGTCCAGGTGATCCAATTGTGTCTGAAGTGTCAGTAGGAGACAGAGAGGTGGCTTGAAGCTCTGGCACACTCTTATGATAGCACAAACCCTTTCTTGGGGAAAGTTCTATCATCCATTTCAGATAAATACTCTCCTTTTGAGAAAAAACTTTTGACAAGACATTGGGAATTAGTAGAAACTGAGTGTATAAATGGGGCCCACAAAGTTACCATGCAGTCTGAATTACTTTTCATGAACTGTATGTTGCCTGACCCATAGATTTAAAAGTTGGATGTGCAAAGACACTCCATCATTAAGTGCAAATGGTATGTATTTGATCAGGTTTGAGCATTACCTGAAGGTACAAGGAAATTTCAAGAAGAAATGGCACAAAAGCCCATGGTGTGCACTCCTGTCATATTAGTGTCCCAGTCTGACTCATGGGGAGTTCTTTATAACCAGCTGACTTAGGAAGAGGAATCATGTAAAGCAGAAACCACCTGAAAGTAGATAATAACAGTACTAAGCTACTTTGGGGGATCTCCTTCAGGGCAGTAGTGAAAAGACAGTCTCTAAATGTGCATAAATATGAGTAATCTAACTCATAGTTCTGCACAGTTTGCTTGGAAGCAGAAATAGACAGATGTATGGATGTATATTTTTCAAAGGCTGTGGCCAAGGCTTGACTGGATTAGAGACTTTGAAGAACAATGATTGAAAAATTAGTGACAAGGACTTATGGTAAAGAAGTATGCAGATAGACCACACTGAATAAATCAATACATGATGATAATTCTTCTTATGTAAATTATCATCAGAATGTTACCTAGACAAAAAAGAATTGTCAGGATCAGGGTATAGCACACTTTCTGTGGAAATCAGTCATCCTTTCTGCTGTTATATGTGCCATTGCCCAATGAGTTCTTTGATAAAATGGCCATGATGACTGGGACAGCATGAGTTTAGCAACATGAACTTGACTAGAGTCCAACATTCCAGCAGCAGAGACCAACAGTGAGTCAACAAAATGGAACTGTTCCTCAGGAAGATGAGTTAGCAACCAAGTGGCTAACTGATTACATTGTACTACTTCCATAATGGAAAGGGTAGCATTTTCTTCTTACAGATATAGACACTTACTCTGGATATGGATTTTCTTTCTCTATACACAATGCTTCTGCCAAAATTCTCCTCCAGAGACTTAAGAGAAAGCCTCTAACTATCATCATAATATCCCACACAGAATAGTTTCAGAGCAAAGGACTCACTTCAGAGCAAATGACGTGTTTCAGGGACTCAAGCTTAAAGTATTCACTCATCTGACCAGGTTTCCTATCATCCTGAAGGAGCTGTCTTGATGGAATGATGGGGCAGGTCTCAAAACCACAGTTATGATGCCCATTTAATGGTAATGCTTTGGCTTGCAGAATTGGAGCAATGCTCTCCAGGCGACTATATGTGTTCTAAACCAGCATGCAGTATTTAGTATTGTTTCCCCAATAACCAAGTTTCACAGATCTGAGAGCCATAAACTGGAAATGGGAGTGGCGCTACTCATTATTAACTCTAGTGATGAACTTGCAAACATGTTTGGTATCCTCTTCTTGGGATCTTTGTTAGGTTGAGTTTTCTGGAGAAGCAAAACTAATTACACATATGTGCACAGAAAGAGCTTTATATCAAGAAATGGCGCATGCTGTTGTAAAAGTGGGTAAGCCCAGTCTGGTGCAAATCTATGGGCTAGATATAAGCTGAAGGCTTTCCTGAATCTTGTAATTGCAGGGCTGGTGGAAAATAAAACAAAAAAATGAAACAGGAAAAGCACAAACCGGTAAATGCACAGCTGAATGAGCTCAACGTTAATTGAAACATGGAATAAAGATGTATTGATAATTATTGGGAACTGAAAATTACAAAGTTGGAAACAAAGAGGAAGGAACAGTAGTTGGAAAATATGGACTTGGTGTAGAAATAAACCTGGAGACTGTGAGATAGAATTTTGCAAGTAACATTTTTGAGAAACACAAACGTGACAATAGTGGTGGACTTTTCTAGATAGAACAGAAATCAATTGACTAAATCTCTTGGAAGAGGAAGAAGCTCAATATTAGCAGCTAAAAATGAGGCCTGGGGTCTCTGTAAAAGACTCAATTGTTCATATGTAAGCTAAGGTTGAAGTTAAAGAAAATTAAAACAAGTCCGTGGTAGTCAAAATATGACCTTGACTATATCCTACCTACATTTTGAGAACATCTCAAATGTCAGAAGACCTGATGGGCTGGGGACGTCATCAAGAGCATCATACATGAAGAAAGAAAACGGCTGTTAGCAAGAAAAGATCAAAACGGATGTCAGAAGAGACTCTGAAACTTCCTCTGGATCTTAGAGTAACTAAAGCCAATGGAAGAAATGATGAAGTCAATGAGCTGAATAGAAAATTTCAACGATCATTTCAAGAGGACAAAGTAAACTTGCAAAGACCTAGAGTTGGGAAACCAAAAATTAAAAAAAAAACAAACAACCACTCAGCATTTCTTAAACTTGAAGAAGGGAAAAAAATTCAAGTCGAGTTGAAATATTGAGAGATTCTATAGGCAAAATACTGAATGATGCAGGAATCATCAAAAGAAGATTGAAAGAATACACAGATTCAATAAACAAACAAAATATTTTTTGACACTCAACTGTTTCAAAAAGTTCCAAAAGCACACAATCAAGAATCAATAGGACCAATGGAAAAAAATAATCCAAGCTGAATTGAGGACTTTAGCTATAGAAACAAGACTCCAGAAATTGATGGCCTATCAATTAAAATATTTCAAAAAGTTGATAAAGCACTGGAAGCACTCAGTCATCTATGCCAAGAAATTTGGAAGACAACTATTTGGCATTCTGCCTGGATGAGAACCCTTAAAAAGGGGAGGGGAGACCTGACAGACTGCTCAAATTACAGAAAATATCATTGATATCACATACAAGTAAAACTCTGTTGCACATCATCCAACAAACGTCAGTAGTCCAATGACAGGGAGCTGCTGGAGTCAGAGACTACTGGGAACAAAAGATATTATTGCTGACTTCAGATTGATATTGACTGGAAGGAGAGAATACCAGAAAGAGGTCTACTTCTGTTTTATTGACTATTGAAATGCAATAGTGGATAGATAACTATGGATACCCTTGAGATCAATGGGAATTTCAGAATACTTAATTGTGCTCACGTGGAATCACTATGTAGATCAAAAAGCAGTTGTGCAAACTGAAGAAAGTCATGTTGCATGAGCTTTTAGTCAATAAATGTGCATGTTAGGGTTGTATCATCTTATAATACTTATCCTATCTGTATAGAACCTTTAGAGACGCCGGACTATAACATTGAGGATTTAGTATCAAGATGGAGGAAGACTTATTCACAACTCTCTATATGTAGATGGCACAACCTTACTTGCTGCAAGTGAGCAGGAGTGGAAACACTGGCGGATGAAGATCAAGGATTGCAGTCGTCAGTATGGATTGCCACTCAGTGTAACAAAAACCAAAATCTTCACAAGAGGTCCAAGACATAACTTCATGGTAAATAGAGAAAAGGTTGACTTTGTCATAATTTCATCTTGCTTGGATCCACAATTAATGCTCCTAGAAGCAGGAGTCAGTGGATCCAAGGATGCTTTGAATAGGGTGGATCTGCTGCATAAGACCTCTTAAAGTGTTGTAAAGCAAAGATATTATTTTGAGGACTAAGGTGTACCTGATGCCCATCATAGTTTTTTCTTTTCTTATGAATTGTTTTATTGGGGGCTCTTATAGCTCATAACAATCCATACATCAATTGTATCAAGAACATTTGTACATATGTTGCCATCATCCTTTTCAAAACATTTTCTTTTTATTTGAACCCTTGGTATCAGCATCTATTTTCCCCCTTCCTTCCCCAAGCTCCCCTCCTCCTGAACCCTTGATAAGTTACACATTATTATTTTCATATCTTACACCATCTGCTGTCTCCCTTCACCCACATTTATGTTGCCACATCCTAATATTTCAATAGCCTCATATGCATTTCAAAGTTTAACATTGAATAAGGAAGACCAAGAAGAATCAAAACATTTGAATTAAGGTTCTGGCAAAGAATATTGAAAGTATCAGGCACTTGCAAAAGAACAAACAAATCTTTCTTAGAAGTACAACCAGAGAGCTCCTTAGAAGCGAGACTGGTAAGACTTAGTTTCATGCACATTGGACATGTTGTCAGGAAAGAGCAGTCTCTGGAAAAGGACATCATGTTTGGTAAAGTAGAGAGCTATCACAAAGGGGATGACCTTTGACAAAATGGATTGATAGAGGCACTGCAACAATGGGCTTACGCATAAAAACAATTGTGACCACAGGTAGGATTAATGCTGTTTTATTCTGTTGTACATAGTTGCTATGAGTTGGATTCAATTTGACAGCCGCAAACAGCTTCCCTGCATCAAATAAAGAAGCACATAGATGCTCTAGCAAAACTTGTTAGCTTTTTGTTCATGTTGGATATTGTCTCTGAAACTCATGATCTGGTCAAATGGTTCTGCTGGCCTGACTTGAGGTAGTATGCTGTCATTCTTCCTGGAAATAATGTATTTCAATCACTTGCTGGAAATACTGCCTTGCATTCACCTCTGTTCCTTGTGAGACAGTACTAATCTTGAAGTATCAATCTCTGTGGTGAAGTGAACGGGCAGAAGCCCCCGGACTGATGTCTGGCTCAAGACTTTCGAGCCTCAACAGTTAGATGAGTGATTAGCCATTATCCTTAAGATAAATCCCTCTCTCTCTCTCTCTCTCTCTCTCTCTCTCTCTCTCTCTCTCTCTCTCTGTGTGTGTGTGTGTGTATGTGTGTGTGTGTGTGTGTCTCACAGGCTTCAAAAACTTTGTTGAAAAATTCTGTTATTTCTTTCACTTTCATTCTCCCACAAACTTTTGAAGTCGCACGCATGTGTGTGTGTGTGTGTGTCTGTGTGTGTTTGTGTGTGTCTGTGTGTGGTGTAAGTTTAGTTTGGTCTGTTACTCTAGAGTACAGTTTCAGTCAGGATCACAACTTAGATCCTTTCTAATACCTGACTCTCTCTAATGTGGTGTGCGATAATATGTCTATTTCAGCTGAAATTTTCGATTACTAGAGTTCAATGCATGAAATCATTCTGTTAAAGTCATTTCCAACAGAGGGGAAAGAGATGACGCTGTAATGGAAGAAACTGGGAAACTATTAGCTATAGGGGAGCTATATATTTCCTTCTTATTAACTCTGCCCTGCCATCGTATAAGACAGAACAAGGACCTGGCAATGACAGGTGTTAAAAAGTGCTGGGAAATGCAAATAGAGTCACTGAATGATGATACATAAATTTTTTTTTCAACTCACAATGGTTCCTTTTGACTTCTCCACCTGAGTATTGGGTTTTTTGCACCTCGTTAACCATATTATTTGCTATTATTCAACCTGTTTCTCTCATATAAACCATCCTTATTTTTAAAAATGTATAATACTATGTACATATTACTTGATTTGTTTACAACTGTATATTCAGGACTTATGATGAATAATATTTTAAATAAATTACTTCAAAAATCCCAAGAAAATGTTTATATGCATTCTATGGAAATAATTTTATAACAGTTTATAAATTAAATAAAGAATTAATGGTTCAGATTCGTATTTTATTGGACTTAACTATAGTTTGGGCTGGTCTTTCACATTTCTCTCACAGTAGACAAGAAGTCATAGCACTGAAACGTATTAGGAGTGAAGTAGGCCAGGTAACACTAAGCAATTTAAATAGGCTCTTTTGCATATTACAATGAGATATTGTGAATAGAGCTAATGGTGCACGGGCAGGGATGAATGGCTAGGATCTGAAGCTTATGTGATTTTAAATGTTCTGATTCAGTCAGAAGCTACAGTAATTATCATCACTTTACTCATATTTTGGTTCCTCTTAATGCATTATACATAGTATAAAAAGTTGGATCTGTAAGCCAAGCTATGCTGACCGTTCCCCAGAAGAAAGCAATACAGAGGACAGCACTGAAGACATAGCCCTGGGAGGGGAGAGAGGCAGGTCTGTCCAGACCACGTGGGAGAGAACTAAGAGGGAGGGAGGGAAAGAGAGAGAGAGAGAGCGATCCTCATCACGGCCCACCAAGCCCTGGGATGACATCCCTACTCTGAGGAGCCAATGCTTAGAGAGGATGGTAGGGCTGGCCCCACCATGAGACATGATATTCTTTCACTGACCCATAGCACTACAGGGGATAGCACTGGAGACACTTTGCGGAAAGTGTGCCTGCTCTGCCACATGCAAGGTCGGGTGAAATGTGAAGGGACTGTAACTGGGCAGCAAGAGGAGCAAAGCCAAGTCCCCAAGGAATCCTGAAAATAGACTTCTGGTTTTGGGGACCAGGGCTTGGCACCTCATCAGACTTGATTGGAAAACATACATAAGGGTCAGCAGACAGACCTGGAACTATCTATTTTTCCCCCTTATTTTCTTTGTTTGTTTTATTATGTTTTGTTTTTTAGTTTGTTTTTCTTTTCCCTATGTCTATCTATATAAGATAGGCAAGATAAACAATTCTGAGGAGAAAACAACTGGATCGGCAGTTCCAGGTTGTATTAGTCTGGGTAGACTAGATACACAAATTAATAGACACTCATATGTGTATAAGAAAGAGCCTTATATATAAGAGCAATCGAATATTGATAAAACATCCCAGCTCAGTCCAGATCAAGTCCATAAGTCCGATATTAGCCTATATGTCTGATACCAGTCTATAAATTCTTCTTCAGACTCATGAAACACATGCAATGATGCCAAATGCTGGATGATCACAGGCCAGTGAGTAGAAAGCCTTATAGATCCAGTGGCAGTGGAAGCATCTTAGCACTGACAGGGGTCTCCACGTGACTCCTTCAGCTCTAGGGCTCCAGTGTAGCTCCATGTGTCTTCCCCACAGGAATGTCTCTCAGTGAATAAGCATGTGTCCCACCTCCAGTGAGCTATTTATCTTCTTAGTGCCTCCAAATGTGGTCATCAAGCTGCTACCTGATTGACAGGCTAAATAAACTCCACCCCTTCATTCTTAATACTCCCAAATTGACAACAGATTATGTACTACCACATGGGGGATGGGGGTCATGGGAGAGGAAGGAAGAGGCAGGGCAGGAGAGTGTGGAGCTAATAAATTCAGAGCTAAGGGAACAATAAGAGATCTAAAATTGATGGCAAGGAGGGCATATAATACTGGATGGGGTTTTAACAAAATCAATGTATCCAAGAGGACATACTGAGAGCCAAATGGAGGGTGAGCATGATAGTGGGACAGGAGGAAGGTAAAAGGAAATAGAGGAAAGAAATAGGAGGCAAAGGCTATTTACAGAGGTATAGCTATATATGTATATATGTAAATATATTAATTTACAATGAAAGAAATAGAGACCAATGTACATATATTTATGCATTAAGTATTAAGATAGCAGAATTTGGGCCTCTACACAAGGTCTCTGTTAACACAAGAACACTTTGTTCTGATAATCTAGCACTCTCTGATACCTTCCAGATCACTGAAGACAAAATGGGTACATAAATAAATGTGATGAAGAGAGTGGATGGTGCCCAGCTATCAAAAGATATAGCATCTGGGGTCTTAAAGGCTTGAAGTTAAACAAGCAGCCAACTAGCAGGGAAGCAAATAAGCCCACTTAGGAGAAGCACACCAGCTTGTATGATCATGAGGTGTCAATGGGATCAGGTATCAAAATATCAAAAGCAAACAACCATATCAAAGTGAATGAGGGGAAGTGGAGAACCAAAGCCTGCCAATAGACAATTGGGTATCCCGCCCCCACCCCCACCCCCGCCCCCGCCCCAACAGAAGGGTTATAAGGAAGGGATGGTTGAACAAAGGTGCAGTATAGCACTGATGAATCACACATCATTCCTCCAGTTTCTGAGAACTTCCTCCTCCCCACTACCAATATTCTTCCCCGCCCACTACCATGGCCCAGTTCTACCTTACAAATCTGGCTATAATGGGGAACACACATTGGTACAGATAAGAGCTCTCCACACATGGAATTCACGACAGGTAAACCCCTCAGGAACAGTAGTGGGAGTAGAGATATCATGAGGTAGAGGAATAGTCGGGGAAAGGGAAGAGGGAGAAAGGGGGAACTCATCACAAGGTTGGATATATAGAACACCCCCTACCCCAAAAGGGGCAAATAACAGAAATGTGGGTGAAGGGAGACAATGGACAGTGTAAGATATGGAATAATAATAACAATATATAATTGATCAAGGATTAATGAGAGTGGGAGAGTAGGAGATGGAGAGGAAATAAGAGGAGCTTATACCAAGGGCTTACGTAGGAAATGTTTTGGAAATGATGATGATAAAACATGTACAAATATGCTTGATATAATTGATGAATAGAAAGTATAAGAGCTGCAAGAGCCCCAATACAATTATTTTAAAAATTAATAGTAGATTTATTGCTTTTAAAGTACAAATTCCTAACCAAGAATCTGGCAGAACTAAGATACTGAAAAGAGACAGTGAGCATCATTAGGTTAATGGTTTGACATGTAATCTATACTTTCAGCAAGCACTATTATGTCATCTGCATCTCTCAGGTACTTGCTGAGACTCTTTCCAATCTGCAGGTAGAGCACTTCTTCCTGCAGGCCAACTTCTTGAATAATTGCTCAACATAAAGAATAACTATGATGAAAGATACCATTTTGATGCACATATTTCGTTATTTTAAGACATGCAATACCACCACCCCTTTTTTTCAAATTAGTGTTTCTTTGTCTATGTGCAAGCAAAACAATGAAATGTTCTGGAATTTACATTCTTCACATGGTTATCCATAGTATTTTAAGATCCACACAGTCAAATGCCTTTGTCTAGTCATTAAAACACAGGTAAACATCTTTCTGGGATTCTCTATTTTCAGACAATCTTCCTTTATTGTCAGAAATGATATCCTTCCTTACATGTTCTCTTCTGAATCAACTTTATTGCTGGCTGCTCCCTATTGATGTATTGCTCCAAGATTTAAAAAAATTGTTTTTCAGCAAAACTGTCCTTTCAGGTGATACTAATAATACTGCTTGACAATTACTGCTTTCTTCTGGGTTACCATGGAAACAAATATAGACGTTCTCCTGTTGGTTGTCCAATACTTCTGTCTCCCAATTATCTTTACACTGAGGCGCGAGCATCCCCAACTCTGCCTCCATTAGCTGCAACACGCCACTGGTAGTGCACCCGTTCTCGTAGTTAGCAGCCCAATGTGCAACCACTATGCCACCAGGGCTCTCTAAATTCGTGAAGACTTATTTTTACTAATGCTTTCTGTGAAGCTTGGACTTCATCTTCCAACATCATCAGTTCTTGATCTTACACCTCCCCCTGAAATACTGGAATGTCGACCAGATCTTCTGTGGTTAAATGATTCTGGATATTCCTTCCATCTTCCTAGATGCTTATAACATCAAAGAATATTTTGTTTGAAATATACTTCAACATAACTTGACGCTTAAATTTTTTATTCAGCATAGCATTATCTTTTAATGTTTCATCTCAAGGTCTTTATACTTTTCTTTATAATATTTTACTTCTTCTTGTACCACATATTGAAATATTCAGTTCAGCTCTATCACTTCATCATTTCCTCAAATTGCTTTAGCTTCTCGAGAAAGTTTCAGAGTCTCTTCTGACATCTACTTTGGTATTTTTTTTCTCTACTCTTTTATAAATTACCTTTGCTATTCTAATATATGCTGTTGTGGATGCCATAACATAAGTCATGTGGTCATTAATTTCCAGAGTCAAATATATTTTTGAGAGGGTCTCTAAATTCAAGTGGGATACATTCAAAGTTTTGGCTCTCCTGCACTTGTTTTAAGTGTTTTCAGTTTCAACGTGTACTTGTCTATGAATACCAAATGATCCGTGTGCAATCCTTGCCTTAATTCTGAAGGATTATACTGAGCTGCACCATATCTTTCCACAGATGTAGTTAATTTATTTCTGGTGTGTTTCATCCATATGTTTCATCTGTTTATACTGTCGAATAGAGGTATATGCAAGGAATAATTCACTTGCTGTTTCTATTGTGCATCCTCTAGTGATAGTTTCCAACTATTGGTATTTTTATTTGCTTTTAAATATCACATTTCAATCACCAGTAATTATCATGGCATCTCAATATCAAGGCAAAATTCCTCAAAACTGGACCAATAAATGGCATCAGGATAAACATAGAAATGTAGATAATCATGACAGTGGCCAAACGTTTTACTTTGCTTGAATCCACAATGAAGTCCATAGAAACAGCAGCTAAAAAATCAAAGGACATATTGCAGTGCGTAAATCTGCTGAAAAATACCTTTAAAGTGTCACAAAGTGAAGACAACTTTGAGGACTAAGGTGTTCCAGACCCAAGTCTTATACTTGAATATATTTGCGTATATTTGCATATACATATGCAAAGCAGAAAAATTAACAAGGAAGACCAAGTAGAACTGATATATTCACCTTTTGGTGTTAGCAAAAATTGTTGACTGGATTTCCAAAAGAACACATGAGTTAGTTAATTGTGCCAACCTGACTGATAATCACATGTGGGGCTACTTGAAAGGCGGAGGGATAATTGGGTGGTGAGCCTCGCCTTTCTAGTTCTCTGGTCTCTTGCTTTGTGATGGTCGCACCAGGGTGCAGCTGCCTTAGCAGTTCCCTCCTTCAGCTTGCAAGATTGACTTCCTACAAGATATCCCCAAGGAGAAGCCACATGGACCTATCCCGATGTAGCCCTGGGTGCTGGAGCAGCCGTGTGGAGACCCCTGCTAGTGCTGAGATGCTTATTCATTCACTGACTCAGCTTTCCTCCTGCAGTCAGCATCATTGCCTCTGTTTTGTGAGGTGGAGGACTTTGTGGACTGGTGTTGGGATAATGGGTTAATGTTGGACTTGTGGGCTTGGGCAGCATTGGGTTGGGATGTTTTCGTGCTGCACACTTTCTTTTCATAAAACTCTTTTATACATGAGTTGCTGTGAATTTGTTTCTCTAAAGTACCTAGACTAATACAACATCTTTCTTAGAAGTACAGTCAGATTTTTTTCCCTGAGAAACAAAGATGGTAAGGAATACATTTTTCATTTATGACAATATTTACAAAATTACTATATGACTATTTTTACTCCTTAACCTGGTGTGATAGTGGTCATGGTACGTAGATGTCATCTAATCAATTCCAACATATAGTAACCTTATGCACAACCAAACCAAACACTGGTCAGTCAGCGCCATCCTCACAAATGTTGCCTATGCTTGGGTCGATTGTGGCAGCCAAGGTGTAGAACAGCACCTAAACTCTCTTTAAGCCTTCCTCTAATTCTCTGCCCCTCCACTTTACCACACACAACGTCCTTCCCCAGGAAATAGTCTCTCCTGAAATATGTTCCAAGTATGAATGACGAAGGCTCTGCATCCTTGCCTCCAAGGAGCACTCGGACCATACTTCTTTCAAGATGGTTTGTCCTTGTAGCAACCCATCAACTTTCAACCCATCATGTCCTTTCAGCAACCCATCATACGCGTGCTTCTCCAGCACCACAATTCAAATATATCAATTTTCTTTGGTATCTCTTAATCAATATCCAACTTTCACCTGCATATGAAGCAGTGGAAAATACTATGGCTGAGTCAGGCACATCGTAGTCCTCAAAGTTACATCTTTCTGATACAGCATTTCAAAAGGGTTTGTGCAGCAGATTTAGCCAATGTAATGTGTCCTTCAATCTTTTGACGACTGCTTCCATGAACATTGATTATGGATCAAAGCAAAAAAAAATTCTTGACA
This sequence comes from Echinops telfairi, assembly GCF_000313985.2. Taxonomy (NCBI): domain Eukaryota; kingdom Metazoa; phylum Chordata; class Mammalia; order Afrosoricida; family Tenrecidae; genus Echinops; species Echinops telfairi. The sequence continues at coordinate 27,361,608 of NW_022103958.1, forward strand.
TCTTCAACCCTTTCTCCATTAGCATGATATTTCCTATGGGACCAGCTTTGAGGATTTTGGTATGCTTTGCAGTGTGCTGTAATCCATAATTGAGGATGGAATTTTTATCTTTATCAGCAAGTACTTCAAGTTCTCACTTTCATTAAGCAAGGTTGTGTCTTCTACATATTGCTACATCTTCTATTGCTAAGTTTTATTACTAAGGCTTCCTCAAATTCTGATGCAGCATTCTTTTTCTTTATAAGTCAGCTTCTCCTGATTATTTTCTCAGCATACAGATTGAATACGTATTGGGAGAGAATACAACCTTGTCACGCACCTTTCCTGATTTTAAACCATGCAGTATTCCATTTGTACAACTGCCTTTTGATTCATATAAAAGCTCCTCATGAGCACAAAGAAGTCGTCTGGAAATCCCATTCTTTAAAAGGATATCTACCATAGTGTGTTAAGATATATACAGTCAAATACTTTGGCACAGCCAATCGATTACAGATAAATGTCTTTCTAGTATTCTTTTCTTTGAGCCAAGACCCATCAGACATTAGTAATGATATATCTTGTTCTATGTCTTCTTTTGAATGTAGCCTGAACATCCAGCAACTTCCTATCAATTTATTGCTGTATCAAGCAATTTTTTGTTGGTTTTTAGCATGATTTTACTTGTGTTGGATATAAATGATATTGCGCTATAATTTGAGCATTATGTTGAGTCTTTGAAATGGATACAGATATAAATCTCTTCCAATTAGTTGGTAAAGTAGCTGTTTTTCAAATTTCCAGGCATAGATGAGTGCTTCCAGTGCTTCATCTGCTTGTCAAAACATTTCAATTAGTATTAAGTCCTGAAACCTTGTTTTTGGCTAATGCTTTCAGTGCAGCTTGAAGTTCCTCCTTCCTATGCTACCTCCTGAAAGATTAATTCTTTTTGGTACTCCGTGTATTCTTTGCATCTTCTTTTGATACTCCCTGCATCACCCCATATTTTCCCCATAGAATCTTTCAGTATTGCAATTCGAGGCTTGACTTTTTTCTTCACTTCTTTCCGTTTAAGATATGCTGAGCATGTTTTTGATCTTTGGTTTTCCACCTCTCAGCCTTTGTAAATTTCACTATAGTATTTTACTTTGTCTTCTTGAACTGCCCTTTGAAAATTTCCATTTAGTTCTCTGACTTCATCAGCTACTCTAATATTAAGAGTAAATTTCAGAGTCTCTTCTGACATCTACTTTCATATTTTCTTTTTCCCCCCATCTTTTTCATGACCTTTTGCTTTCTTCAAGAATAATGTTCTTAAACTCCTCCACAGCTCATTAGGTCTTCTGTCATTAGAATCAATGTATCAAATCTGTTTTTGAGATGTTCTTGAAATTCAGGTGGAATGGTCTTAAGGTTGTGTTGGCTCCCATAGACTTGTTTTTATTTTCTTCAACTTTATCTTGAACTTACATAAGATCAATTGATGGTCTGTGGCACAGGCACTGCCTGGCCTGGTTTAGTTGCGGATGTTGAGCTTCACTATGGTCTCTTCCCACAGATGTTGTCAGTGTGATTTCTGTGTATTCCATCTGGAGAAGTCCATGTGTACAGTTGAGAAAAGGTCTTTGCTATGAACAAATTGTTGGTCTTGAACAGTTCTATAATTCGATCTTCAGCTTCATTTCCATCACAGAGATTATATTTTCTTATTACCCTTCCTTCATCTTAGTTTCCAAAGTTTGCATCCCAGTTGTTAAAAATTATCAAAGCATTTTTGTTGAACAGAAATAACTGAAGTCATTCATAGAATTCTTCAATTTCTTCACCAGTAGCTATTGTAGTTTATGCATAAATGTGAGTTATAGTTCAATTGATTGGTTTTCCTTGAAGAAGGATAGCTATAATCCCATCACAGACAGTACTGTGCTTTGGATTAATTTTGCAATTTCCTTTTTAACAATAGATGCAAGGTTATTCCTCTTGATTATGTCATTCCCAGCATAGTAAAACTATGATTTGCTGATTCAAAGTGCAAATACCAATCCATTTCACCTTAATAATGTCTAAAATATTGATTTTTATGTTCAATTTCATTTTTCATTACTTCCAATTTCCGTAGATTCATACTTCACACATTCGAACTTCTGACCATTAGATTTTTTTTTTCATACGTCTAGTCAAGTCCAACCAGCAAATGAAGATCCAGAAACCTGCATCCCACTGGCTTTATCAGAGTAGAAACTCTTCCTTAGTCACATTTTGATTAACCTTCAATCGAAGTATTGCCTCCAGCACTATCTCTCACCAGGTTCTGCTTCCATTCATGAGGCTTTCAGCATCTGACAATGTTTCGAAACTATGCATGAGGCTTCTGGTGGCTACTTCCTCCAACGTGGGCAGTAGGATTCTTCGTAGTTGTTTGTTCTAACTGGAAGCTCACCTGAAACCTGTTCACTTTGGGTGTCCCTGTTGGCATTTCAAATATAAATGATAATGGCATTTCAAATGCCAAAGACATAGCAACACATAAGTCACCACAGTACAACAAGCTGACAGTCAAGTGTAGGACCTGGTTTGCTTTTATGTGTATTTGGATGAGCCAGAATTATCTCATGACTCTCATGATATTATGCAATAGTATGTTCAACTCCATGATGGGATCTTCTGGGGATGAGACAAGCAGTTACTCTGGGCATAGTCTTGAGATATTTGAGGGCAGTTTCATTTGAGCTATGGTCAACTTTTAGTGTAGACAGACTGTGTGAGGGAATTAGCACATTTCTTCTGCTAAATCTAAAGCCTACATCTGGTTTGTTGACATTGCGTTATAATATCATCTGCTGACTCCAGGAACCATCAGTGGCTGGTTCATTCAGTGCTGCATCCATGTTTTCCTGCTTCCTTATCATCAACCTCTGTAGCTTTAGGACTCGGGAAATCTTCAGCTTACATCTGCCTCCAAGGCATCCACTTTTACAATTGTGTGAGTGATTTAAAAAATATAAATCTCTTTCTATAAACTGACACATCTGAACACCACTCAGTTTGCTTCCATAGAGACAGCACAGCCTAACACACCGGTTTCCTCCACTTGTCCAACTCTTATCCTACAGTGCAACCCACTATGGGTCAGACTTGGAGCTGAGTCACCTCTCCAGAACTCCAGCTGGGCCAATGTCCATCACTAGAGCCACTTTTGCAGCTCTATGAATAACTCAGGTTATGATGACTCAGGTGGATTGTATAGAACCTCTTCTGAGAAGTCCTACTAGTAGTTAGAGGGGTTCAGTAGGAGGTGCGGGAGGGAAAGATTCTTGCTAATGTTCCCATTTATTCAAACACCCTGGAGGGAGAGTGTTAGATTGGGTTCTGCAGAGAAGCAAAACCAGTGATCCTTGTATGTGTTGGTGATAGAAGAAGATTTAGAATACGAGATGACTTAAACAGTTGTAAAATTAAGTGAGTCCAGCCAGATTCAGGACAAGTTTCCCCTGACTCCTAGAAGCTGATGATAGAAAGGGAAACAGGATGATGAAATAGAGATAGCAGACAGCACAGGCTGGTGGATGTAGAGATCTGAAGTCGGCCAAATGAATCCGCCAACGGTAGTCTGTTGAAGGCTCCTGGGATTGGCTTATGACACAACAGGAGACCGAGCAACCAGACACAAGATCCAGCTCTGGCAGAAGGAAAAGGCCAAAGAGAGATTGGACTCTGTTACACAAAAATGTCTTATGGCACCAAAGAGTTGTCGTCACCCAATTGATAAGTTGGGCTCTGCCCCAACCCTTACCCAGGAGTATCTAGTTGAGAAAGTCCCTTACCATCACAGGAACCAACCACTACTCTGGAAGATTCAGTAAGGAATAATTTGGGGCTAGGAGGCAGCAAATTAAGTCAGCCATTCCTTCGTCTTTTATATCCCAGGATGCTAAGTTCTTCTTCTGTGCAGCTCATTTGTCAGTAGGCTTGTGGCCTCAGCTGTGCTCACGTGCCAGCCATAATGGCAGACCCCGGGGTGCAGAACATCATGCTGCAAAAAGCATAGCAGTTTCCAGAGGGTAGTGTTGTGTTGTGTCCACTCTTCCTTTGCATAATGACTGGGTCAATGGTCATTGGGAAGGGAAGAGTTGGTATTGTGTGAATAATAGTTTTGCAGGGGAAAAAACCACATTTCCCTCCCTCCTGGGTACCTTGCAGTGTCTCCAATTTCTCAATTCCTGACAAAATTTCACAAGATATGATTCAAATTTTTAAAAAATATATTTACATAAAGTCACAAAATCCCAGAAAAATCTTGGGACAATATCAGCTATTGGCACTAAAAAGATCTTGAAAAACCCTGAACCCAGGCTTTGGCCTTATATTATATTATTTCTTTCATGTGAGCTGATCTATTGATCCTGACAAGTCATTAAAAATATTTCATTGGATTAGGGGATCTCTAGGTCTCATATATAAAATATTATTCATTTATTCATTAAATCTGATTTTCACCTACCTATCTAATTAATAACTATTTATTATCCTCCTGCTATTTTTCAGACACTACACACTGCAAAAATCATCATTGTTGTATTACTAGTTAATATTAGCTTTGGGGGAAGCTCTAACTTTGCATCATCTGTAATAGGGATGCAATGATGTATACATTCCAGAGGCAAATTTTATGATGGCCAGAGTAATATAAATACTTCTTTTTAATAATAGGAAAGTGTTATCACTGAATTGCATATCATAAAGCCATTTACATTCCAGTAGCTGAGGCAACTATAATTCATAATTTTTTGCCAAGTAAATAATTATTTAGGAAGTGTGAGGTTGAATTTTAGATCTTGAAATATTTATTCCTTACATAGAGATAGTAAACTAAGATTCTTCCATTTAATATAGCATGAATACCAAGTTGAGTGTGTAGATTTTATCATATTATTTAAGTTCAGATATACCATTCTGTGATAATAATTAGGGATTAGATATCTGAAGAGCATTAATATGTCTCCTATAAAGATAATGGGGTGAAGTAAAGAGTGATTTTATTAAAATGTAGCTTTTATGTGAGACAACATTTATTAAAATCCACTTTTATGTGAGACAGCATTTCTACCTGGCTTTCTGGATGTAATTTATGAACCTCATTCATATTGTCCATAAGGTTTGCTGAAATCAATCCACAACTGTAAGAAATGTTTTTCTAGTTCACTGTACCAGAAGGAATAAAAATGTCCTAAAGTTCCTTTAAAGAAGGAATTATTATCACAGTTAGCCTCCTTGATCTTGTTGAATAATAATTATTAAGTCTGTTGAGTTGTTTCCATTAGCCAGAAAATATTCTCATTACTTTAAATTTTAGAATCACTTAAATATCCATTGTCCTTACAAATTAAGTTCTTTATTTTCATCTCCACTTTCAATGAACAAAAGGTATTTGAGCGATTTGAGCACCATCATTTCATGGAAAAGCTGTGACCCGAACATTGCCGAGTGGCCTGGAGACCATCTTTGGAGCCACAAGACCATACAGCTCTCATCCTGAAGCTGTGATCCGAACATTGCCGAGTGGCCTGGAGACCATCTTTGGAGCCACAAGACCATACAGCTCTCACCCTGAACGTGAGACCCTGCAACAGTACTCATTCCATGTTTCCAATGGCCATGCGGCTCCACACGTTCTTTTCTTATTTCTTCATACTCAATACATTTTTCAAATTGCAGGTTCCAAGACTGTATCACATATGATTAGTCTATTTTGCACAAGGTATATTACAGAAAGGTTACACAGAGACATACATGTACAACTTAGTTGGCTTTTGACTGACTGAAGGAATTATGTGGAAGTACATCAAGGACATAGTTTTATATCTGAAAGACCATTTAAAACAGGGTTGGGCAAATTATGATCTTATCAATAGTACATAAAAAATTCCTAGTTCCTCATATCCTGGTCAGAATTTTATATTAGATCTTTGTATTTTTGTCAAATGATGGTATTGAAGTTCAACTTCATTAGCTTAATTTACATTATCCACTTTACAAGTGTGGTTAAATAGCTTTTATTTTATCAATAAAGTTTATTATTTATACCATAAAATAGAAAGATCCACTTATCATAACTGTATATTTTTACTTATGTGCCGTTTGAAGAAATACTACAATAAAAACTGATTTATAAATGTGATATTTTCCTCTTGAAATGATCTGAACACTCTTTTTCATCACTGCATTGCATATGCCTGTATTAGATTTTGAAGCATATTAGTATACACATATAAGCAACATTGGGGTTAGTGTTCACATAGTGTATTATTTTCCTCCTCTTGTTTTGCTTACAAACATTATTTTTCTTTATATTTAAAGTGGATATTTTATGGGAATCAAACTTTTGTTTGATGTTATCTGATAATTTCAATCTTGTTCTTGGATATTTAGACCATTCTTGTTTTAATATAATTACTGACATACTTAGATTGAACAAAAAAAAACACAAAAACCCAAACCTGTTGTTATCAGGTGGACTTATGGTTCTGCATGTGTGTCTGAGTAGAATTGTGTCCAGCAGGGTTTGAAATCCCTTTGGCTACTTGGAAGTAAATTGCCAGACTGAGATGGTTGTGGATGGAATCAGACCAGGAAGTTTTCCATTTGTACAATCCAGGAACTTGGTAGCCATAATTTAGTATGTCTTTTCAATTTAGTCTATTTTTAAATCAATAATTTGACTAGAAGGTAAAATTATTTATTAAGCTTGTATGCTTATAAAGTACTATTGTCTGCACACATGTATAAATATTTATATCATATCCCCAATATATGTATATATTGCATCATATTTATAGATATTCTAGGTGGTATCTTTCATGCCAGAATTTACCCCTTTCTGCTAAATAATATGAGGCTAATCATACTCATTTAATCGGGAAATAGTCTCCATTAGGAGGTAGATTAAAGTATTTATAAAACTTAAATTAATCCTGGATATTCTTTGTTGTAATTTTGCATAAAAGGTCTGAAGTTCTGTGGGAAATTCAGTTCTTATAATCAAAACTTTGCATATTAATGTGAGCTAGATGTTTTCAATGTATTAGAAAAGTGATATGAGAGGTTTATGAATCTGTTCTGACTGATCAAAGAAATAACTTATTTAGAAATCACTCTACGCTTTCACTCTGAGTGAGCTGAAGGAAAAGGAGCATGTGTTCCTTAAACCAGGTTAAATTTATAATTCATTTTTAAAACGGGCGTGAGAGACATCTTTTAAAATATCAAAATGCCGCAAGAGTATTCTGAATTATATTACCAATCTATTGCTCTATAGTAGGATCTGGGGTGGTACCTCAGGTTTGGTGTTGGGCTGCTCACTGCAAGGTCAGGTGTTCAAACCCACCAGTCTCTGTGGGAGAAAGATGAGGTTGTCTGTTCCTTTAAAGATTAAAGACTTAGAAACCCTATCTAGGGGTCTCTATGAGCCAGAATATACCAGTGGATTTGGTTCCTCTACATTATCTTTTCTTTTCCATTCCACACCCTCTCCTTGTTTTTGTCTGAAAGGAAGAACATTAAAAGGAAAAAGTATTCACTGGATAGGAACTGTGGTTTTTCTGGAGCATGTACTATTGTGGCATGTTAGAGATTTTTAAAATGAAACAAAATACATGAGAAAAAGATCAGATTCCCCAAAGTTATCAGGAGTTAATTAATGAAGGTGATTAAACAACTGCATGACCTTTTAAAGAAGGAATGTTAAGAAATAATATTTGAATAAAACTGTTGTCAAAAACCAAAAGATAGTCATCACTCTTCTTGTGTTATCTTTATCTGGCTGACTCACTGCTATGGGTCTGTTCTTCCTCATAGGGACTCCATAGGGTGGGGAAGAAGTGCCCTGTGTGTTTCCAAGACTGTAACTCTGAAGGGTAGGAGAAAGCTTTCTCATTCTCCCGCTGAGCAGCTGGTGGTTCTGAACCACTGACTTTGCAGTTAACCGCACAATGTGTAGGACACTACACCAAGAGGGCCCCTCTTTAACCGACCGAATCACTTCAAACTGGCAGCTACTGTTGTACTATCTTTATGTGACAGCACCGTTTAAATTTGTGTTCGTTTTACGCTTCTACTTTCATAACTAGATTTAAGATTTCCAAAATGAAAAATGCCATTGACTACTTTCATTTACTTCAGAATTCATGCACCTTAACATACCATCTTATTTGGTGCTTTAAAGCATGTTTAATAATGGCACTATATCACAAATACAGCAAAGATGAAAAAGGATGTCATGAACTCAGAGCCTACGTCTCCAGTGAACGTGCTCTAGCTGCAAGAACAAGGGACAACGTAGACTCCACAGTGAATATCAAGCACTCTTGAATTGGATAGCCACCGCAGATGCTCAGAAACTGGCATTGTGTAAAAGAAAGCACATCGCAATGAACACATCCTTAATTATAATATCACATTGTGACAGTTCATAGATAAAAACTTACCCTATCAAGAGCTGCTTTCTCCAATTCATTTTTGGCAACAGCCAATTTTTGCTCCAGATCAGTAAGCTGTTGAGCCTGAAAATTAAAGAGGAAAATCAGTAAAATTTATAATCTCCTTTCTTTATTTTTAATGTTTTTCATTAGTTACCCATAAATTATATTTTTACTCCATGGAAACCAGTTAGAATTTTATGGTCATATGATTAGGCTGCATAAAATAGTGGTTTAGGTTACATTGACTAAATGCTTCACGGGACCATGCACTTATTCCTGTTTAAGCCACAAAAAGTACTTAAAATTATAATTTATAAGCTGTGTCTCTACTATACACTTTTCTTATTATGGTACTTAAACCCATATGCTTCTTGATTGTATCATATCTCTGCACCTTTAAAAATGTATAACTGTGGTATTATAAGAAAAGAGAAATGTCCTATGAATAAAAGATCTGTATTGAACACTTGTTTATTATTCAATCGTGGGCAAAAATTGAAATGGCAGTCATTTTATACACCATATTTTCAGGGTTCAAAAAAGGAGTGGTAATCTTGTAAGTTTTGTTATTAGCTTGCACATGACACTCATACCACTTTACTGAATTAAATTAATATTTCATTCATCCATTCCTATATTGATTAATTTCCTTATCTTTTACTATTTCAGGCAATATCCTCAGTCTTGGGGAATGCAGAAGTTACTTAAAAATTGTTAGGTACTGCCTGGTCCTTACCTCTTCACAGTGGCACTATGGACTACAGGCCAAAACATGGCCAGGACTATATGATTCCCAAAATGTTTGTGATGTGTGAGCCCATTGTTGCAGTCACTGTGTGAATACATCTTGTCGGGAATTTTCGTCCTTATTCACCTGCCCTATACTTTACCAAATACGATGTCCCTCTCCAGGGACTGGTCATGCCTGATAATATGCCCATACTATACGAGATCAAGTGTCACCATCTTCTTTTTAAGGAGCTTTCCAGTTGTAGTTCCAAGATAGTTTCGTTCTTTCTTCTCGCCATCTACAGTATGTTGTTCACTCACAAAAAATCCAAATACAGAAATCTTCCTGGGTCCCCCTGGATCAATGTTGAGCATTCACATGTATATGAAGAGACTGAAAATACCATGGCTTCGGTACCTTCACCTTTACCCTCTAAGTGACATCTTCTTAATATTTTAAATTGGTCTGTTGTCTTAGATTTGCCCAAGACAATACATCATTTGGTTTCTTGATTGGTGTTTCCATGAACATTGACTATGAATCTTTCCTAGTAAAATGAAATTCCTGGTAATTGCAATAGTTTCTCCATTTACCTGGTTGTTCCCTGAAGTTGCTTACAAATTTGTTTGCTCAGTTAGTTCACTTAATATAGTTGGTTTTAATATATGCCAAGAACATGATGAACTGTTGTATTTATTTGAATATACTTCATAACCACTGCCTTCTATTTTATCAAAATTCTTTACAAGTCATTTTGAACTCCTAAACTATAAATCAAACACTATTCTGTACATGGGTGGTATAATGGTAAATACAAAAACATCCCTGTCCTCAATGAAATATTGATAATTTAATTTTTTAAGACTAGGAAGAAGAATAAGTAATATGGAGGTAACTAACATTAATGGCTCAAATATCAAAATTTTCATACCTCTTCTTATTATATCCAAATACTTGACCATGTAACTTTACAGTTCCTCACTTCAAGAAGTGTATTCACCTCCCTGTGGATTTTGATTTCATCTATGGAAGTTACTTGGTGAATTGGATTGAAAAATAAAATACACACAATTGACCTGTTCTCTTCTTGTCTCCCATCATCAGAGGAAGAAATGGCTTAGCTAAACTACTCGAGCAGAGCTGCCTCAGTTAAATTGCTATCTTTAAGCCCAAACTAGAGAACAGACCATTGTCAACTGACTGATGGATAGGAAAGCCTTCAGGTGAAAAAAGCTATGCCTAAGCCTGGCCAAGATTACTGACTGCCAGCCAAGCCACAGATGCTTGTGATGAACAAAATACATTTTTGTTTCAGCCTTGGATTGTAGGCTCTTTGCCTTCCAGAAAAAGCTAATTGATACTATGCGGACCATCAAGGTATTTGATCTGATTAAGTAAATTTAAGCAATGACATAAATCCTGAGAATAATCAAATCAGGCAAAAATGAGGGGAGAGGGTTTTCAGAGCCCAACGAGGAAATTAGTAGCATATTTTGAAGAAAATTAGTTCAATATATCCAGAGCATACTGAATAAGTGGACAATGACAGAGAAATAAAATTAAAAAGAGCCAAATAACATGCATTATTTGGCATATTATCTTAATGAAAACCTTAAGGAAATTGGTAAGCTCCCCAAAATGATATTTGCATCTCATACATCGAGTGGTCACATTATCTCCAGTAATACCCAATCTTATGCAAGTATGCATTTCCTATGTTTGACTCTACATGTAACACAAGGTGCATTTCTGAAGTTGCAGGTTGCTTTCCCTCTCTGGTTTGTCCTCTGGAGAGGAATCAGAACAAAGAAATGGGAGCTCACTGTAGAAGACCCAACACGGGAGCCTGAAGACGGATTTTAACTTTTACGACTTGTAAACACTTTAGGCGACATATTGCCTTTGTGCATTCCTTAGTTTCCTTTTCTGTGAAAAATAAGGATGGCGAAATACCTGTCTCAAAATATTGCTATAATCATTTAACAATAAATAGGAAAGCCAGGGAAAAAAGGATGCATTTGAACTACGTCATTGGGGAAAAGTAAACTACGCCATGGACTACTAGAAGGGCAAACCTCTTTGAAAGAAGTGGAGCTTGATGGCGCCTTGGGAATGATGAGGCTGAGATTTTGGACACATTATCAGGAAGCGGTAGGCCTGGGAGTAGGACAACGTGCTTGATAAAGTGAAGGTGAAGAAAAGAGGTGAAGACCCTCACTGGGATGGCTTGACACAGTAGCCACAATGGGTTCAAACATCAATAATTTATGTTTGGGGTAGGACTGGGCGATGTGTTCTTCTTTTGCACAAAGGGCCACTGTGATTCAGACCCAAGTCAATGGAGTCCAACAATAGCGATAGAAATGCTAAAGAGCAGCACTAGTTTGAGGGCAAGTGTTAGTATATAAATGTTCGGTACCAGTGCAAACCTTTCCAGTACCAGTGCAAATGTTACTATGTCAACGTTAGATAATTAATATAAACAAGGCTTACATGAGGCACTTTTGTTTTGTGTGTGTGTGTGTCTCGCGAGCACATGCGTGTGCGCACACAGCTGAGTGCTTACCTACGTGCTAGTGGGGCTCCCTGAGTCATCATATAATGCCAACTCGTTGCTATCAAATTAACCTCAACTCATGGCAGTCCTACATTAGAGTCAGCAGGAGTAGAATGCCTCATCTTTTTCCTGCATAGTTACTGGTGGTTTTGAACTACTGACCTTGTCAGTAGCAGCCCAAAATGTAATCCACTACACCAACAGACTCCTTAATAGGGGACATAAAATTCCATACCCAAACACTTTGAGGGTAGAAACCATCAAAAGATCTGTAGAAGACAGGAAGCTTTACTAAGCAGTATATTTTATTTTAGGTCAATAGAGTTAAGCTGAGAAAGTGCAGTCTTTACTTATGAAATAAGGTAAAAGATTATTTGACAGGATTTGGGTACGATTCTAGAATAGTTTTCTTTCACATGCAATCGCTGAATATATTCAAGTCCGAAATTTCTCTCAGCTTGTGAAGTATCACCTGAGAACATAAGGTTGAAAATATACATTCACTGTGCATCTGGTCCTAATAGCACAAAGTCAAAAAACTAAGCAGACAAAACTGAAATCACAATGTAAGATGCTACTTCTAGACTGAAGGTCTGTATAAACTGCAACTGGGAGAATAGGATTGCTGAATATGATAAGAGAGAGCGAAGTCCCCCCCACTGCCAATAAAATAATGGCAAAGCTCATATTATTTAATTTCTCATATGGGCACATTTTTTACATTTGAATTACACAACATATTTGAAAAGTAGAACACATAGTCTAATGATTAATATTTCTTATGAAATATGTATGGTGCTTTAGAGATACACATTGCTAAGGGTCATGATGTGGCACAAACTATTTGACGCCATATCTAAACCTCCTAAGCATGCTCTGCACTGCGTTTCTCAAGTATTTGCTGGAAATGAATCAAGATTATGAAGACTGGCACCTTATTTACTTTTCTTTATTTCTGAGAAGCCTAAAGTAAGAGGTGGCCTGGTGGAAGTAGGAAAAAAAAATAAAATCACACAATGCCAGACAGAACCTTTATCTAAAATTTCAATGAATCATTGTACAAAACTGTGTCAAATAGCTAAATATGCAAGATACTAAATATTCTGCTTCCATATTTCTAAAAACCTCATCACAATACATTTTTCCAACCTTTTTCACTCTCTCCATCTAAGATTAGCCAGCTGTCCTTTCTTTCATTTTTCTGATGAAATAATCTGAAATATAGAGAGTATAAAAATATGTATACTCTATTTTTTCTGAAAAAAGCCTGAGTCAATTTTCCTATTAACTAGCAGAATACATATAATAAACGTAAACAAAACATATCAGAGAAACATATATAGTAATAAGGGTTATGGGTGGGATGAGAAGTTTGAGTCAGGTAGTGACTGTCGAAAATGGGCACCAAAAATGGTGTCATAAAGCTCTATCTACTTCTCCTGGATGAGCTGTAAATTTTGTTCCAAGTCTCCTGGCAGCCATGTATAAACAGAAATGCTCTTGGCTCCTAAATTCTCATTAAGGAGGATTAGTAAACAAACCAGAGACACAGAAGGTATAAAGCTTTTCCAAGCATTAAGTTCTGAAATAGAATGCTGAAAAACAAAGCTGTTTATTCAGCTCATTAAAAAAAAAACAAAAAAAAAAAACCCAAACACCCTTTTTTTCTGTGGCCAAGAAAGAAGGGAATCCAAATTCCTGGCTTATCACCAACCCAAGATAACATGTAGAGAGCTTCAAGTTTGTATTTTGTTTGGTTGACTTTGTTTGCTTGTTTCCCACCAAGACACAGGAGGTTAAATCAGTCACAAGCTTGACTTGTCACCCAGGAAATGTACAATAGTTACACTCAAAGGAAGAGATACGCAGAAGTGACTGACTAACAATTGCACTCCGCGCCACGAGAACAGTGTTCTCCTCATTGAGATTTGGTCATTAGATGTGACGTGCACACAACGAATACCTCGACATTTAAAACCTCAAATCTGTGATGAGATGGGGCTATACTGGGATCTGTGAAGAGCAGCATGAAGCAAAGCAAAGGAATCTTCAGGACAATGAAAGTCCGAAAGACTCTTTTTTGGCCCTTCTACTGCGTGCAAAGACTCAACGGAAATCGTCACATCTGAGGGCAGAGCAGGGAGGTGTGCGTGGCAAACTTTCTGAAGACGGAACTAAGGTCACAGCCTCCCCTCCAGTGTTCGGTTCCTGTAGTGTTGAAATAAACAACCAGATGGTTTGACATACCCAGCGCTAGATAATACCGACTCATTCCTGGAAGAGCAAGTCCTCCATGAGAGCGGGAAGTACACTGGGTGTCGCTGGTGGATGTGGCAATCATGGAGATTCTGCAATAAGCCTTCAGATGAAATTAATTAAACAGGGTGAGGAAACCATTAGAGGATTTTTTTAAACAGAAGCTTTCCACTTGGCCTATTATGGATAAGACATTGTACATGTTTTGTAAGCCATAGCAACCTGCAGGTGGGTTCTCACACCCGATGTAGAATGCTTTGCAGTGAGCATGTGAGACGACACAAGCCTGTGGGAAAACATCATAAACTCTACATTCTAGTTCAGACTCAATGTGTTTGAATTGCGGTGCCAGTGACGAATCTTGAAATTACCATGCACGGACAAAAGAACAAAGAAGTCTGATTTGCAGGAAGTACAGCCAGAATGCTCCGGAGTGGCAAAGACGGTGAGACTTTCCCTGACAGTATTTTGGACATGTCAGGAGAGATTCTGGAAAAGATCATCATGCTTGATATAAGGCAGAATGGTAGTGAAAAGAGGATAATTCTTGACAAGATGGATTAACATAATGGCGGCAAAAGTGGCCACAGTACTGGGCGATGTCTCACCTCTGGTTTACAGAGGGTCATTATGGGTTGGAACAAACTTGATGGCACCTAACCAAAACAGCAACATCATATATTATAAATAATTTAGAATAGTCTTATTCTAAAATATAGCATACTTTCATATAAAAAAGAACAAAACTCCTACTTGTATATATATTTTAATTTCATGAATTTTCCCATTTGGGCTATGTTTAAAATTTATAGAATTTGTCCTTCAATTATTAACTTCTGCAACAGACTGAACTTCCGATAAAATTATTATATGTCAAATCCATTGCCAACAAGCTGACTTCAACTCATCACATTGACCTTGTGGGACAAAATAGAACGGGCCATGGGGTCTACAAGGCTGTAATTTTTGCAGAAGCCAACTGTCACATCTTTCTCCCATGAAGTGGCTGGTGTGTTAGAACTGTCAAACTTTTAAGCACATATATATATATATTTATTTTATGCTTTATGAGTACATTTAATCTTTACAGGAACAATTTTACTTGGTAAGGAGATCTACTTGCATCTTTTTCAAAGGAGTAAAACTGAGACATGGACTGATTAGATATCTTGCCCAAGACCATGCAGCTGGGAAATAGCAAACCTCGATCTGGAATGCCAATCTAGAGCGTCTGTAGCCATAGCTGGTCCACTAAATGGATGGAGGAACTTTAAGTTTTTAAGATACCCACTTAATAAGGATATCAGACTCATCAAAGAGATATTTTCAAGCTCTTTGTAGGGCACACTTGGTAGTTGATTGAAGGGTAATGATGGGATTTAATTGTATATATGTTTCAATTAATGCAATAGTAAACATGAAGCTCATGTTCACTTCTCAACACACTAATGTAGAAACTATTGAGACTCTTTGAGATGTCACATACAATTCCATCACCACCACGGTTCTCATCTCTAATTCCAATTTACCTGCATGTTTTAAAAGGCAGATTCCACAATCTCCTCTATGGCTTCTAGTTATTATCACCAAATCCTCCCAAAAGAGTACAACTTAATAATATCAAGGTTAACAGTGGCCGTCTGATTCATTGTTGTAACACTGGCTCAATTTTACATTGATAACATGGAAGTAACACTGAAAAAGTTGGCCTTGAATTACTAGCACATGCACAAGGACAAATTTAGATCCCAAATTACACAGGAATTGTTTAGCATAACATCTGCTTTTAAGTGCTGTTAAACGCAAATTTAAACAAATCAAAATTATACTGTTAAATAAGCCTTTTCTCTTGAAATAAGAGCCAATACATTGAATTTACTTTATAAAACTTGTATCATATCTTCATTATTGCACGGATGTATACATAGTACGTTTATAACCACTGAAAGAAAATCTAGCAACATGTGTGATATTAATTATGTCTTTGACATTGAGTTTATTTTATTTATTTGCCTTATAAAACACTCAGCTTTTGGGAGAACCTGCAACTCCCTCTTTCTAAACATTTTAGGTAAGATTAACTCCACCCTTGACTTCAGGGATAGACTATCATTTTCTGAAGCAATTGCTTTTTTTCTATTCTCTAGTCACAAGGACAGTAATTTAGTTTAGGTATCTAATTAAAATTAGACCATATGAATAAAGATATTTATTGGTGGTGTCTATAATAGGAACTATTAATTTTCTCTACTTGCACAAACATAAAGAATATCCTTTACTTCTTTTTCTGGGTAGTGCAGAATGAGGGTATTGAGGTCTAAACTGTAAACATTATTAGTGTTATACCTTATTATTGTAAACATTGTTGCTATATTAAAGGAGAGCAATATGAGACTAAAATGTTACAATAAAGGGAAACTTCCTACAGAACAGACATAAAACATATATACGATGACGGAAAACTTCTCGATCAAAACACAGAGAAATCACTGACTCATTTTTTGATAACTGTTGTTTTTTTAAATTCCATTGCATTAAGATATTATTTTATGCTACCTAGAAACAAAATGTTCAGCGTTTCTGCTTGTGACATGACCAAATAGAAAACTAGGCCTCGCCCATAAAAACACTTTTTTAAAAAGAAGCCAATTGACTTCTGCCCTAACAAAGTATAAACTCAGCCCTATACAAGAGTTCAAAGTTAGTATTTTAGCATCAAGATAAGACAAATTCTAACAATTTTGAGAAGTTAACAAAATCTAGTTTCTATAATCCATCAGTCCAATTGAATAGCACAAAATAAAACTAAAGATATTCAAATAAATGTGCTATGTGACTCATACTAAAACAAGTAAGTAAGCAATTGCATTGCAATTAATCCCTAGATGGTCTGTATGTTGATGTTAGCAGGAAATTACTAAACAACATGCTCAAGAATGTTAAATCAAGGTGTTTTTACTAAATGAAGCCAAAAGCCAATCCTACACCCATTTCCTTTGCATGGGCATCAAATTATAGGATTTCTGAAAGTATGTAGTGGAGCAGATAGCCTCGTTTGTTGCCAGAGGAGTAGCTGGTGGCTTAGAACCATCAAACTTGCTTTTCAGCACTATCCCACAGCACTATTCCCCTATCCCACAACACTATCAGGATTTTTTTAATACCCAGAGAGATAATTTTATTTTTTAAATGGTATTATAAAATAGAATCAAATACAATTCTACAAAGAAAACATTAGTTGGTTGAGCTAATAACAAAGATATCAGAGTGTCATTAAAGATGGAGATAAAAATAAATGATGCATTCCCAGGGATAGTGAGAAAAAAATGTTTGAAGAAACATAAACACAGTCTAAGTTGTTTTAGGATAATATTAAACAATAACATATGTGAATTGTCTCAAGAGTAGAGTGAAAAATGAAAAAAAGAATCAATATTTAATGCATAAACACTCCTTATTTGGAGTGAAATACAATAAACACTCAACAAGTCCAGAAAAGTTCAGTTGGAATATAGGCAAAGAACCTTACATGTGGATATATAATAGTTAAACTTTTGTAAATCTAATATGATTTATTTGAATCATCTAGAATTAAAAAAGAGAAGCAACGTGTATATAGAAATAGCAATGACTTAAACCTGATTTAGTATGAAAACTGAAACCTTATGACAATAGTTTTATAGTTTTAAAGTACTGAATTAAAAAAATCATCCACAAATTCTTTATCAAGTGAAAACATCATTTAAAAACAGAGCAATTTTTTTTAATTAGCTAAAAATGCTATCTGGAGACTTACTATGTCTAGGAATGAAAATACTCAATATTAATTTTTTCATGTTATCCAAATTTATCTATTGCAAAAAATGTAAACAAAATAACATTATAGCAGAATTTTTCAGCTGATCCTAAAATATATATCACAATGTAATCTATTCAAAATAGATAAAATAATATATAAATTAAAAGTAAGTTATAGGTCTTTTTGTAACTTGGTTTTTTTTTTAATCGTTTTATTAGGGGTTCATACAACCCTTATCACAATTTATACATGCATCAATTGTGTAAAGCACATTTGTACATTCATTGCCCTCATCATTCTCAAAACATTTGCTCTCCACCTAAGGCTCTGGCATCAGCTCCTCATTTTTTCCCCTCCCTCCCCGTGTAACTTGGTTTAAAGGCTAACTTTAAAGGTATAATATAAAGGATGGTGTGTATTGTGGTTAGAACAGACTTTGACAATGATATAAAATACATATGTACAGATGCAAATCTATATAAAATAAAGGTTATTTCACTTTGATCTTTTCCTCACCCTAGTCAGTAAAATAGTTTGAAATGAAGTCTATATCTAAGTTCTAAGTGTCAAATTTAAAAATAGATACTCTAGAAAAAGACGCAAAAATGTTTGTGATCCTAAGACAAAGGTTTTTTAGATAAAGAACCAAAAATCATAATAAAATAAAATACAAATTAAGTTTACTACATTTACTCAAACTTACATTTACTCTTTTATAACACTTCTGTGTAAATGTAAACCCAAGACACAGACTGGTTAAAAGTATTAGCACAACACATATCAGACATTAGACTTGTATCAAAAATATGTTTGTATCTACACATAATTTATAACTCAATAATAAGAGACACTCAATTTAAAATAGCTTTAAGGATTGAATAGCAATAAGTCCATGAAAATATGTTCAACACCATTAATTACCAGATGGAACTATTTAAAACAATAACAAAATGCTATTTCCCTCACTAGAACACTATGAATTCTGTATCTTGGATCATAAATACTCTGTCATTCCAGAAGGATAGATGATTAGTGAATTGTACATGATGCGGGACTTTCGATACCCACTGTGACCACATGGGTTTTGTCTGCAAAGTAAGAATTTTGAACTAGATGGTCTCTAAGGACACTTTCAAATAAATGAATTCTTGACTTTTCAAATACTTTCAATAGTAAAAGTCATTTTTAGTTGAATCAGTATAACACAGGAAACCTTTATTTTAGATATCTTTAACATTTACATTAATTATAACTCATATTTCAAATTGGTAGATTCAAAAGAAAAAAACATCATTTATCGACTATTATATTAATAATATCAATCATTGGGAAACACATCTTCTACATCTTAGTAACCTGTAACTTTTCCTGAAAATGTCTTCTGAACTTTATAATCTCACATCATTTTTTCATCCAAATGTTAGTTTTAGAAACTTTATATTTATTCAGCTTTTTATGAGTTATTAAAGCATGAAATGCTATTGTAATGATCATCAAGTTGTGTTGATATCTTTTGTTTGATGGCAGAGATATTTCAGAAACATTTTGAATGTGAATCAACAAATTGGCAAGCATCATGTACTCCATGTTCACAAATTTGCATGCAAGTCTTGAGAAGCAGTTTATATAATGAAGCTTTCAGGAGAGAAATCACTCTTAAAATGTATTTTCATGTCAGCTGTGTTCTGTAGAACACATTTAGCATGTCCTTCATTTTGCAGAGATATTGACACTACGTATACAATGATTATGTATATAGAATTGATATGAAGAGAAAATGGAAAACCAGGTACGCAGGGAGGGAGAGGGAGTTTTCATCTATTGTTTCATCTATGGGAATTGTCGAATGTAAATCATCTTAAATGCTAAGCTATATTCATACAGATTTTATTTGTTCAACTTGTATTACTCAAGGGAATCATGCCAGAATTTTCATGATGCTTGCTTGATACCCTTTCCCTACAGCTTAACAAATAGGGTCTGCACTCTACAGATAAGAGATTACAAAACATCCTGACAACATATGAATTTTTAATTTACCATGTCTATCATTAAAGATAAGTAAAGTGGCATACTTTTTACTGTGCATGGAAGAAAAGAGGGTTCTGTAATCTCTATGAACCTACATGAAATATGTGGATCTGAATTATTATCTAGAATAAATTAATTTATCTTTATTATAGAATTCATTGATTTAATGAAAGGAATAGCATTTTCTAAGTGACTATGAATCTATTTAGTTTTTGAATGTCTCAAGTTTTCTAGCAAATAAAAATTGCAAGGGTGAAGAGTCTGGAGTAGCCTATGAGTGAATGCTGATTCCTGGGGGCCCTGTGGGATCAGGCTAGCTTGGCTTTCTGAGTATGCACATCTTTATGGCAGTAAACTGCCTCATGTTTTTCTCACAGAGTAGCTGATGGATGAGTCCACAGTGTTGGCCTCATTGTTACTATGCCACCACGGATCCTTGTGAAGAGTCATAGATTCTCTATATATTGAAAATAGCTATTCATTTCTGCTTGTGAATTTCTTAGGCAGGTAGTATCAGGTTACTGTATACTAGTTTCTTACATAACCCTTGTCCTGTATCTAACAGAGCTTTCCAATTAATGAGAAAAAAATGAACAATTCCCTTTCATTGGGAGCTGAGTATGTGATGCAGAAAATATTCATGTTTTATACAGTTAGATTCATGAACTTCTATTTTTATTCAAACATATGCTCTTACCTACTATTGGCTTTAAATCTTGCTTTCCCACTCTCATTAAGTAAATACTATTTTGGAATTACCAGCATAGGACAAGTACATATGGTTTTCCCATACATAATTTCTCAAAATTCTATCATTAATCCAAAGAGGTAAATAGTACCACTTAAATGTGATTGGTGAAGAAAGAGAATGAGACGGAATAAACAAATCACAAAGACATCTGCCTTGTAATACTGGGCTTGGCACCTGATCTAACTCTACATTTTCCAATAGAACTCCTTTCACTTAAAAATTACATTGAAGACAAAATGTGTGCATAAGCAAATGTTTTGACGAAAGCTGATGGTGCCCAGCTATTAAAAGATATAGCATCT
Source organism: Echinops telfairi (assembly GCF_000313985.2). Taxonomy (NCBI): domain Eukaryota; kingdom Metazoa; phylum Chordata; class Mammalia; order Afrosoricida; family Tenrecidae; genus Echinops; species Echinops telfairi. The sequence goes on from NW_022103958.1 coordinate 27,382,490, forward strand.
AAGGATTTAAAGGCTTGAAGCTAAACAAGCAGCCATCTAGCAGGGGAAGCAACAAAGTCCACATGGAAGAACCACAGCAGCCTCTGTGATCATGAGGTGTCGATGGGAATAGTTATCAGAAATTCAAGAACAAGCAATCAAATTGAAATGAAGGAGCAGAGACAAAGTGGAGACCCAAAACCCACCTGTAAGAAAATTGGACTGTTCCACAATGAAGGGCTAAATGGAATGATGGTATTTCTAGGGTGCAGTATAGCACTGATGAAACATATAAATATCCTCTAGTTCTTAAATATTTCCTCCTACTATTATAGTCTTAGTTTTACCTCATTAAACTTGTGAGACCCGTGTATGTTCATTTGTATAATTAAGTAAAAAAATTGCATGAAATTCAAGATAGATAAACCCTTCAGAAAATATATATATATATATATATAGATTAAAAAAAAAAAAAGATTGGCCCTCACAATACTTAGAATAGCAACTTTAATTCATAGCATAGTTTTAACCTTCTACAGTTTAAATCATCTTTAATTCATAGACATTCCTCTGCCCTTGTAATGCCACTGTTTCCCATGTGATAACTTAAAAAAAAAAAAAAAAAAGACTCCAGGAGAGGGTTTTCAGTAAGGGGTGGGGGTGAGGTATTTGCATTCTAAATCCTCTTGTTATTTAACAAATGGGCAAAAGCTTTTTACCAAAACATCCTTCTTAAGGTGAAAAGGCTCTGTTGTAATGCAGGCTTCACTGCTCTACCTTTGTGTATCATGTGAAATTTTTTATTCCCTTCTGGTTTGGAAATATGCCATTAATCCTTTGGCAATATGTTTGTCAACGTTTCTTCTATTTTATCTGGGGTTTTTTTCCTTGCCACATAGCTTCCTAGTCCCGTGGTCCCTTTTTCTTCTCTTGTTGTCTTAAATATGGCCATTTGTGAAAAACTTTAGTTCCTGCCTTACGGAGAAAAATAAATAAATTTTTCCAAGTGTGCTTCTGGCTCCTGAAGATCAAAGAGTATGCAGCTAATACCATAACCTTCTTCCTCATCTTATTATTAATGGCATATTATTTTTAACAAATACAGTTGCATAAAACAACAAAAAATTGCCAATCTGGAGGCTGGAAATCCAAAATCTGTTTCACAAGGCTAAACTGAAGGTATTGGCAGGCTGGTACTTTCTGGAAACATTGGGGTAGAATCTATTTCCAGAAATTCAATTCGTGATTGCATAATGCAGACCTAGATTTTCATATCACCTTCTCTGACTAATCCACCTGCCTCCAATTATAAAGACCAATAAGGCTCATAAAGACACTGCACCCACCCATATAATATAGAAAAAAATTCCATCTCACGAACCATAGTCAACTCAGCAAATTATCTTTGTCACGGAAGGTTACCTATTCACAGGTTTAACACTTCAGACATGGATATTTTAAGGAGTCCTCTTTCCCACACACTTCATCCTTGTCTTAGTCTCAAATTTTGTATTCTGTTCAAGTCCCGTCAGTGATGACTTTCCTTCTCCCTCTTTTCTATCTTTGTTATGACTAGGAAAGCTAATTCTCATTCTCACTCTTGATTAGATTGCTACAACAAACCCATGAGGTCCCCTGCCTTTACCCTCCATCCATCTCCCTGTCACCTCCATGAGTGGCAACTTTCTGCACGTGCCACACTTTCTCCTCTCAACAAAAATGTAATGTTTCCTAATTGACTTTATTTCTTCACATCCATTTTTAAACCTTCCACAAAGTTTACTTTATGATCATTAAAACTATTTTCTTTGTCTTAAGAGTCCACTCCAAGCAAGGCCAAGTGTTCTTTTTCTTCATTGGTCATAAAATTCGTCCCCAAGGTTATCCACTTTCTTTATCAAAATGCCCTTGGTTACGTTAGGGAGTTCTTGAGGGATTTTATGCCTCAAAAGCCCATCTTTATTGATGGAATAATGAGGGTTTCTTGTGTGGAAGTTTTGTGGGGGGTTTTAGTGGGGTGATATTTCTATTTTTGGCTGTGAAGAGATATTTTACATAAATGAAATTTATAATGTTTATCTGTCACTATTACACACACCAGAGCTTTAACCAGAGCCTAGAATCACAGAAAATCTCCTCTTACCCTACAACTCTTTCTAACTAAGCCTTTAAATCCCCGTAGCACTACTAATTCTTACAAAGACAAATTTCTAAATCCCAAATATGAGTTTAGCACCTTTGCTATATGTCCCAGTGTCATACTATCTTTTTTCTCCTGCGTATTTTCATCAGCTGTGCTACTCAAAATATTTACTGACTAGTATGTTATAGATTTCATTCAATAAATACAATTCTCCATTGAATGTTGGAGTAGGATGTTTGGTATGCCCTGATTGATAGGTGTCAAGTAACTACGCTCTCCTTAAGCAACATCATTTGAATGTGAAGGCTCCTGAGGAATAGTTAATACATTATGGACTTCTGGAAGAAGAACCAAATCTGCCTGGGAGGCAATATAGCCAACATGATCCTTCGAGGCAAGGACGGCAATATTTTATCCCATGTAGTTTGGGCCCGCTATTAGGAGAGGCCAGTCTTGCGAAAGGGATGTCTCGCTTGGTAGAATGTAGAGGAAACAAACAAGAAGAAGGCCCTAAATCGAGTGATTGACAAAGTGACCCCACCAATGGACTCAAGCATCACAACAGGGAGCTAGTGGAACGGGACCAAGTGGATGTGATTCTGCTGTCCATGGGGTCAGAAGGAGATGGAACTGACTGTGCAGCACCTAGCAGCAATAACAAGTGGAAGCTTGGAGACGGGCCGCTGCTAGGTTGACGTCCACACGTTTGTACATTTAGATATTATAGAAAAATTGAGTCAAATCAACTTGGAAATGTAGGATTCACACTAAAAGCAGAAGGAAAATCATTATGGGATTAGCAATTCATGTAACTAATCCCAATAGGTAACACAAAACCAGGGGTGCCAGATGATAAACTGTACAAGCAGTGGGCATTTTGGAATTGGAGCGCCAACACAGAACTGCAATCAATCACGCTTACCGCTTACAGCTGCACTCAAAGAAGCCGATGGGAAAGGCACCGGGGCTCACTGGCCTCAGGAAGGCGGATGAGAAGCTGGTTCACAGAGTGAGCTTGATGAGAAACGGCATTGCAACCGCTCCTCTCCTGCTAAATTACACGGGGGATCAAACAGCATTCCACCCAGCTTGGGTCAAACTACAGTTCTGCTTTGTCCATGCAATTTATATGGAAATGTACTAGATTACCAGAATGTTATGGCAGAGCTATGGTTGCTATTCACTTATTGTCGATTTGCAGCTAAGTACTTTTAATATGTGAGCACCTGTCTGACTGTAGTAATACATACCTGTTACGGTCTATCTTTACTTACTACAATCATCATCTGTCCATTTATTTATCCAATTGTTTAATGTCTGAATCCTTTGGTAGACAACAAGTTGAATCACTATATTGAGTATATTTTGATCCACATTGAATTTACAGTAGTCAAATAGTAGCTAGCATATTGTCATTGCTTAACAAATAATGAGAGAAAATAAGGAACAATTGATACTGTTGCTACATATAGACACAGTAGGAAGAAACTACCTTTCTTTATCTTGTTCCAGGGCACTTAAAATTTTTATTTCCTGGTTTTTGTCTAAGTTTATAAAAAGTGTGATTGTTTATATGAAGTGTGTCTCTTGTTGAATCCTTTAAAGATTTTGAGTTGTTAATAGACCCAGGAATATTCCTTTGGATAGTTTTTCAGTTTGTCATGTACATTTCCCCTTGTATTGCTGGCAGGTAAGACATGACAGAAACCGACAATCTTTGCAATCGCTTCTAAAAGATACAGGATTGGTGGTATTAATATTACTGGTAACAGTGCAGAGGGGCAGTAGGTAAAATCTAGTGCAAACTATGTAGATGTCAGGATTATTAACTCACTCAAATATTTCTGCGTACTCCGATGGAATGTCATGATTCTCTGTACTTTAGAAAATCCTCTCGCCATTTGGAGGCTGGATGTAGTCTATTGTTTCATTTTGTCCCTATTAAAGATCTCCTGCAGCAGCAGTGGATGCTTACCCAAATATTCTTTCAAAAGTTTAGTTTCACCAGGTGAATTTTGGTGCTCAAAAATCAGCAGTAATTGGAAATCTACATATCAGTTTGTCAAATTTCCTACTACACGCTAAGAGTCTACGTGCTCTTTTACCCTTTGAAATTATTTTAAATAATTTAACAGGATTTTAAGTATTTTGCATGGTCTCTATTCCAAAAGATGTTTCTCTTTTCTCCTGGATTAAAACATGGAAAGCTCTAACTCCTTGAGACACATCATTTGGCAATAACCACACTCTAAGGTATATCTGAAGCTTCAACATTATGGAGTCCCCAGAGAGGAGGCAAGGGTTCTTCAACCCACACCAACAACTTACTGCTCTTATAATTGGACACGAGCTACCAATTCTTATTCAACTTCTAATGTTGAATGAAAATTAAACTGTGTTAATATATTCAAATCAAGTTCTAACTCATTAATATTATTTTAATCATTTAATGCATAAGGAAACAGAATTTTTGAAAGTACAGGAAAAAGAAACAGAAAAAAACCACCTCACTACCATAGAATTGATGAAGGTTAATAGTGACTGTAAAGGACAGGGTAGAACTGGCCCCTGTGAATTACAGACACTGTAATTCTTTACGGGAAGAGGAAGCCCTGCCGCTCCCTTAGAGCAGCTGGTGGTTTCAAACTGCTGACCCTGCAGTTAAGCAGCAAAGTCAGTTCTTATGATTCCAAAGTCCATCCATATCTTTCTGAAATTCTTTATTTGATCCAGTTCTTATCTCAAATGTCAACTGACCAAATAGGTGTATTCTGGAATTTATTTACTTTTAAAAATTCAATTTGTCTACTATGCTGGAAGTTCCAGTCACCTACCCATCTCTATTTTTTTCCTATAGCGCTCCACTTTTATTATACTGTCTAGATTGGCTTTTTTAGTCATTGGCTGTATCTACAGACAGCTGAATATACGCCCTTATAGATTCAGAGCTTTTCTTTACCAACAGATCAGATAAATACTTGAAAAAATACCTAGTAATAATAACTTTCAAATAAAGAAAACTGTAGATTAAGTGTACTATCTTTACATTATAATATGACTTAGGAGGAGTATGAATGGATTTTAAATACTTTCAAATGTGGTAAAATAATTGATATACAGTTGGTACTCAATATGTGGTAGATATAATAATAGCTATTAATATGATTTATGTTACAATTATAGACAAATCTCTCACACAAACTTTTTGATAGAGTCACAGTACCTGATTTCATCATTTTAATACTGAATCTAAGACTCTTCCCATCTTAGCTGCCAGCACAGCTGCTGCATTGTTAGTAGAATGATGACTTGTACTCACAAGTATGGAGTGTGATTTCATAAATGCTGCTTACCATGTGCCACATAATATGTAAATTACACTGACTATAGAGTTGTGTACACTACAGTGACTGCACTCCAAAAATATTCATTGAGTTGGAGGATATGATAGATAAATTAACATAAGTTCTTCTCATTTTCAATAAGATATGTGATAGAGTAGGTGTGTTAGTCTGGGTAATTTAGAGAAACAAATCCACAGAAACTCATATATACATATATAAGAGAGAGTTTTATATAAAGGGTAAGTTCACATCAAGAAAACATCCCAACCAAGTGCTGCCCAAGCCCACAAGTCCAACATTAACCCATATGTCCAACACCAATCCACAAAGTCCTCCATCTCACAAAACACATGCAATGATGCCGACTGCAGGAGGAAAGCTGAGTCAGTGAGCGTGTAAGCATCTCAGCACTGGCAGGGATCTCCACATGGCTGCTCCAGCATCCAGGGCTGCATCGGGGTAGGTCCACGCAGCTTCTCCTTGGGGATGTCTTGCAGGAAGTGAGCCTTGCCAGCTAAAGCAGGGAATTGGCTAAGGCAGCTGCACCCTGTTCTGATCATCACAAAGCAAGAGACCCGGAAAGGCAAGGCTCACCAAGCCATTTATCCCTCCGCCCTTCAAGTAACCCCACATGTATTTATTGGCCTGGTTGGTACAATAAACTAACTATCTCAATAGGTATAAAATTTTGAAGGAGTTTTAAAATAAACATTTGTTTTATAGCATTGAGAATGGCAAGAAGGATGGAAGTTTTCTTTTTATGTTGAAACAAATGAGCTTCCTGCTTATAATATTGGATAAGAGAAACTGATGGAAAATCCCCGATACTTAATACTACAAATAATTATTTTGAAAATCTCTAATACTTAATCACACAAATAATTATTTTCATTGTTTGAAAATATTTCATTTGAGTAAAATAGGATATAGCCATCAATAAGATGAAGATTAGTGACTGAAATATCAAGTCTCCAAAGGAGAGTTATTTAAAATTCCTTGACTTCAGAGACCAATGCTTGCATGCAGTGTTTATACTAGGTTGTTAAAAAATCCCTGACACATACATTTTAAATTTGGAGTTTGGTCTTTTTTTCTTGCATTTACTAGCTTAAAGTTTTCATGAAACCAGACAGAGTTAAAGAAAAAAGAAATCAGTAAGTTTTCAAACCAGTGCTTGATTAATAGATTTTTTTGGAGAATACTATATTATAAAATATTAGCGATTTAGAGAGAAAAAGAATCTTAGAGATAAAATTAACTCAATCTCTCCTTCAGATTTGTTTTACAATGAAATCGCACTGTTATTTTTATAAAACTATTCCAAAGGTTTGCTCTAATGCTTAAATAGTTGTTCAATGAAGAAATGCAGATGACAGCATTCATTTATTTATTTTCTTCTAACTTTGATCTCTTTGTTTTTAAACTCTCTGCTTTATGGTCACATGTTAAATAAAGCAATAATATCTGGTCCCCATATTTTAGGAATATACTTTTCACCTATTACGTATCACAAGGAGCCTGGAAGTGCTGTTGGGTGAGGGTTGGACTGCTATCAAAAGGGTGGTGGTTCAGACCCACCAGCTACTCTGTGAGGAAAAGACGAGGCTGTCTGTCTCCTGTAACGATTGTCTGCCTCTAGTCTAATTCGAAACCCTTTAGAAGGTGGCGATGAGTCGGAATCAACTCAGTGGCGGAGGACTTGGTTTTTTGGATCACTTCTCACTGATTTAATCATAAGATTGACACATGCGCCGTGGTATCTGTGTCAAAACTCAAACCACTTGTAAATGTGACAAATGAATGTCATGCTAGTTGGCAACAGTGCTGGTTATAAAAATTGTGATTGTTTCATATGTTCATGTACCTGCTTCGTACTGAACCCCTTGAGCAAGCGGCTCTTCTAAGGAGAGTGCCATCCTTACTTACACTTCACGTCTACACCCTGTGACATCAGATTTTTAAAGGGCTGTATGTGAATGAATGTCACTTTTCTAAGCATTTTACAAAGGGTAATAAAATCATGTTTCTGAACTAATGCTCTTAAGAAAAATAAGCCACGAAAAGTTGATGGCATCGATTAGGTTTTAAATTAATGACTTCTTGAAATAACAATTGTGTTATAAGAAGATAAACAAAATTGTCAAGAAAATAAACAACTTTGTACATTTGACATTTTTTTAACAGCTGTTTGTCTTCAATATCTGAATGTGGAACTTGACCTTCACCAGAAACGGAAGTTGGCAAAAGAACCTTGGAGCACAAACACTTTTTTAAATGAATAATGGTAGCCTAAAACTTAATATCTTTCTAAAGTATCATTTTGGGGATAATTGAAATAAAAATCCTCATTAAATGCAAAAAAAAAAAAAATTGGTGAATGCTTGAACTCTAGCTCTGATTTCAGCAAAATGTCATCTTTGCAACCCAGTCACTTAGTTTAACTCTTTACTTTCTTTTGTTCTTTTCCTTAAAGGCAATCAGATGGGCTCCTCCTGGTCTGTCGTGTGAGTCACGTATCTCACTGCAGAGAAAGAGGTGACATGCTTTGCAGCCGGCGCTGTCAATATGGAGGTCGAAAAACCTGTCACACCGGTCTTGTTATTGTCACCTGGCCGTATCTATTTAGGTTCCTCAAGATTAATATGTCCTGGTGCCATGATCATAAATTACTTCTGTGGAATTCACAGCTGGATAATTAATTGGTGACTAAGTCTATTTTAAAGAGCGTATTTTGCTGAGCATGAGATTTTTTTTTTTTTCTGGGCAATTTGGTGGAACAAAAATTGCAAGGAAGCATTATAAGATTTACTGTTTCTTTTTCTCTGCGTGCCTCTACTCCTTCATTTATACATAACTCCTTCACCAATCTTTCCATGCATCAATTCAGCTACTAGCCACCTGGCCCTTAATCATATATCTTCCAATCCTTTGATGCAGTCTAACCTGTCATTCTTGCATTCCTTCATATATCAACTCACAGATCCACCCACACATCCATCTTTCCATATACCCACCTTCCCATTTATCTACCAAGCCATCCTTCATCAACTCATCTCCCAAGCTAGTCTCCCATTCCAACAACTTAGGCCAGATATTTGTGATACAAAGTGGAATTACTTTATGCTCATCTGACAAGTTGACAAGGCTAAAGCTTATTTTTTCAGTTAAAGAACTAAAAAAATTTAAATAATTCTCATTATGCCTCAACCATGCAGCTCTACTCACTTAAATCATGACTACTTAGATACATGCCACTGCATATTGAAATTACCACTCACAGACTCAAGTTCCATGAAGTGGAAACTTAAATAGCCTAGCCTAAGCATCGATGTTTTGAATAATGGCAAATGAATTTTGGTGCAATAGCAGCATTAAGGACTGTCAGTCGAGAGAACGCACAGAGCGCAATTTTCCCTCGTGTCCTTCCGTAGAATACACACACATTATGGTATGCTTAGCAAACAGTAAGAACCCCAGTGGCATGGACAACTTCAACATTGTTATCTCCTATTGTATGCAAGGCAATACACAAACTGTAAGTGCTTTACAGATGCATAAGGCACAGACGGGCCATTCTAGCTCATTTCTTCCGGAGAGTCTCTGGGTGGATGGAACTGCCAACCTTTTGGTTAGCACATCAGTCCTTAATTGTCTGTAGTCCCAGGGATTCCTAATGGAAGAGTGACGTCGTTGTTTGGTTGGTGTCCTCATGCTGATTCTGACGCACGTGAACAGAACTTCCCGTATGGCTTCCTAGTTTATAAGAACCCCATTTATTCAAGCAGATCACCAGGTATTTCTGCCACAGAACAGCTGGGTGCGTTCTAACTGCCAAATTTCTGAATTTGGAGAGTATAAGTTTTATATCAAGTTTTAAGTATAAAATATATGGAGATGTACAGTACGCTGTCTGTTACCTAGGGCTAAGAAGAGGGGAGAGAAGGTGGTTACTAATGAGCAAAAGGTTTCTTTCTGTTTGGAGTAACATATCCTGACATTGAAGAGTAGTGTGGACTGCACAAGTTTTAATAAAGTGGTAAAATATTTAAAATTAGAACAAGTGAAGGAAGAAACTGAGAGGACAAACAATCAAGAGAAACATAAGAAATGGAGAACTATAAGAAATCCCAAGGTTGTAGTGCCTTGTGTTTTGATTGCTAAGACTGAATAAACAGGTAGAAGTGGTTTCTGTGGAGTCTTGTAAGCCATACTATGGAGGTTAGATATGTGGAAATATATAGGAAATTATTCTCCAGAAAAATCCCTCTGTCTACAATTGAGGGATGGGAGGAACATGGTTACTAAACAGAGAGCTTTGGAAAGATGAGTATAGAAGATCAAAGGCAGACATTTGACTTGAACAGTTGAAACTTTGTCATTAGATGAACCCTAAGATGCAGGCTGGACGTGATCTGGTTTCCTACATTGTCTGTGTCTTGGGTTTGTGTTGTTCTGTTTGGTTGGTGCTTGTCCATATCAAGTTGTATCTCAGAGGTCCCATCATTGGAGGTCACCTCTTGAAGTTGTGTTACCTGTTTTCCCATTTTTTGATAAATGAAATTCAAGAATCGATGAACCTAAAGAGACAGCAAGTAGAATAAGGGTTTCAAGGGAAGGGGGTTCAGAGGTGGACTGGTTGTAGGGGAGTAGATATCAATTAGCCCATGTGGAAAAGGAATGTGTGGAAACTGATTGTGTTAGCAATTGTACAATTCTGCTTGTACAATTGAATTATGGAATTATAGGATATGTAAATTTTAAAAATAAGGCAATAACATGTAAAGGGAAAAGTCTTGAATGTTCCCCAAGTGTTGAATTCCATTTTTAGATATTACTAATATAAAAAAACTGGATAGTGACTGGTGAATTTAAAAGTGGAAAAGAGAGGGAGCACATTTGAAATTTAAAGAACTTTCTACATGGAAGATAGTTTGGAGAAAGAAAAGACTGAAGGTAGGAAGCCCTGTCACTGATTCAGGTAAGGTGATGAGAGTTTATACTAACACAAAGAATGGGAAGATATGGGAAACATTTAGAAGAAAAATGTCATAACTTTATTATGTGGGTATAAATAATGTGCAGTCATGTTGGAATCATCCCTGTGTATTCTGAGTTTCAGAATTAGACAAGGAAGTTCAGCTACTTCATTCCTTTCAGGTTTTCTTATTATAAAAACAGCAGGGAGGAGTGGAGAAAGATGTGGAAAGGATGTATACTTGACATCCAATTATATTGCTAATCTCTGGAACTGGCAAACAGGAGTCTGCTCAGGGAAATGTACTTCTTGCCAGTGGCATCTGGCAATTAATGCTGAAATGCGATTTCTAGCTTGCAGAAGAGTTGGGATTTCACTGTACAGATTTCAGGAGAATTGGCCTTCACTGCTTTCCACAGCAGTGTAATAAAAACTCGAAAAATTATTTCAAGCCAAGAAAACAAACATGAAAGAATAAAGGCATGAGTAATGGAGAACTACAATAAATCAGGTATCCAATGGTTTATATTAATAAGACAATTTTGTATAATTCAACCCATCCATATTAAATTTAAATTTAATTCAGCCAAACGTTAATAAGTAATAACATCTAAGACATTTATCCTGGAACATATAGCCCTTCTATGTTTGACTTGGCTACATCTTTCATCTCTGACACCAAGTCTCGGTTTTCGTGAGGTTAGCACTAGCTCCTCTTGTTATTTACCCAAACTCCCCAACTTCTCACATCCCTCTCCATTTGCCCAAATAATCTCCCCTGATTATTATCCTTGGGTAAGTACTTCTCTTTCAAGACTCAGTTCAAAACCTCAACTTCTCAAATGTTTTTTAAATACTCCAGTTATCACCACAAGCAGCTCGAACATTAAGTTTTCTAGTTTCCTGCTCTACATCAAGGATCACATCACTTCAATGTGTGTTTATAAGTGTGCATATGTATGTTTTATAAGTATATTTTACATGTGTATATCAATTCCATCTGAAATAGGATATTTAAGATATTAGAACTAGGTACAAAAATGGTTGCTATTTTTGACTACTCCATTCAAATTATTACAGGCTTTTTGAAAGCACACACTGTACCTTGCTTACAGTTGTGCCATGACACATATTTGAGTTGAACCTCAATACATGTTTTTGGTTGGATTGATTTGAATAATTCAGTATTAGATGAATACACACAGATCAAGAGATTACAGTCCTATAAAGAATGGAAGCAGATGTTAAGATAACCATAATGCAATGTAGCATTGGGCAAACGGGACAGTAAATCTCTGATTTATTTCTTGAGAGAATGCAAATACTACTATCCACTTTGAAAAACAACTTGGCTCTTATTTGTAAAATTAATTACATGCAATCTAAGTAATCATTGGTTTACCAAACGAAAAATAAGCACACTTTTACAATAGTCTTCATAACAGCATGATTCATAATAGTTTGAAATTGAGGTAAAAATCAATTATTTGGTGATTGTATGAAGGTATAATGTTAGAATGCAATAAAGGAGGGTTACTCAGCATTGCAAAGGAACACACAGTTGAAATATGTAACAACTTGAGTGAATCTAAAATCTAAATGTATCCACTTCACAGAAACTGCCAAACCGGAGGGACAAAAGGCAGGAGATACAGGAGTGCTGTCTGCAAAAGGACCTGGAAGTGACTTTTTGAGAGAATGGATATGTACAGAATCGTCACTGGGTTAGCTACACTCTGCAGGCACTTGTCATAACTTCAGGAATGGATTATTTCATTAAGTGTGCATTTTATTGAAGTAAATATAACAGTGGAAAATTATGAATATATAATTAAATTAGGAGATAGGAATTATTTTTAATGGGAATCTGTGGCATATGGTGGAGCTCTGGTGGTGTAGTGGTTACACATAGGGCTGCGATCGGCATGGTCGGCAGTTCGAAACCACCAGCAGCTCTGTGGGAAAAAGACTGGGCTTTCTATTTCCTTAAACAGTTATGGTGTCCGAAACCCAGAGCAGGTGACGATGAGTTAGCATTGACTGATGGCAGTGAGTTTAATTTTTGGTGTGGTGTATAGTAGGGCTGAAAATGATAATATGATGCTATTTTTAAAGAGTGGGCATTATCCAAATTTTCATTCATCGAAAATACACTAAAAATTCCCTGTAGACTAACTGAGAAACAACAAAGCCCACATGGAAGAAGCACACCAGCCTGTAAGATGACAAGGTGGCAAAAGGGTCAGGTATCAGGCATCAAAGACAAAAAAAAAAACAAAAACCTTACATTGTGAATGAGGGGGAGTGCAGAGTGGGGACCCAGGCCCAACTGGGGGAAATTGGACATCCCCTTGCAGAAGGGCTGCGGGGAGGTGAGGAGCAAATCAGAGTGTAGTGTAGTAACAATGAAATATGCAATTTTCCTCTGATTCTCAAATGCTTCCTCCACCCCACTACCATGATCCCAATTCTACCTTACATATCCAGCTGGACCGGAGGATGTGCACTGGCACAGATAGGAACTGGAAATACAGTGAACCCAGGACAGAGCAACACCCCAGGACCAGTGGAGAGAGTGGCGATGGCGGGAGGGTGGAGGGAAGGAGAGGGAGAAAGGGGGAACAGAGGACAAGGTCTACATGTGGCCTCCTCCCTGGGGGACGGACAGCGGAGAAGTGGGTGAGGGAGACGTGGGATGGGGTAAGATATGATAAAATAATAATAAATTATAAATTATCGGGGGTTCGGGGGAAGCGGGGAGGGAGATGGAAAAATGAGCTGACACCAGGGGCTCAAGTGGAAAGTGGGTGTCGTAAGAATGATGAAGTCAACATATGTACTAAAGTGCTGGACACAGATGACGTATGTACAGATTGTGATAAGTTGTATGAGCCCCTAATAAAGTGATTATTTATATGAACAAATAAATGCTGTAAAATATTTAAGTGAATGAATGAGATGGTTTTCAAGACATAGCTTTGCATGAGGTAATAGACTGTATTAGTGTGCAGAGAATTTGATTAGATACTGATGTTAATATGACTTATTAATTACATTCAGACTGGTGCAGAGCAGAAGTAATTAAAAAACAAAAGATCTTTGAAGATTTTCCTAGATTACGATTTAACTAATATTAGTAATTGAGATAACCATATCATATAACTATCCTATGTGCTAAGGTGATCAATATAAAATAGGAACCATAAAAGACTGGTGAATAAATAAATATTAATCTTAAAAAAAATTCCCTGTAGAAAATATTTTATTTAGACTGGTAAGAGTTATATAAGCCACATCTAACATAATTACCATAAAGTACTTGAAAAACCTTTGTTGAATAGGTTAATATTTGCTTCACCTCTGCATATCAATTTTTAAAATTTTCATAATTTTACATTCTTTGTTAATATAAATAATATATATTTCTCTCAGCAGAGGAACTAAAAAGGTAAAACTAAATAAGGGCTAATCACATGAAGTTTTGTATAAAATTCTGAAAGAAATTGCTACCATTCTTTTTTTGTTGCACAATCATCATTAAAATACACACAAAAAATAGTGAGCTCAGTGCGATATGAAAGGGAGCATGTTAGAATTACTGATTGAAGTACATCAATAACCAGCTCCCGTAGATCCCGTAGCACTTGGATGCCAGGATGGTCAGCAAATGAATTTTCCACATTTCTCTTGATATTAAGAGAATTAACAAGACTAACCTGTGGATTTATTTTCTGTCCCTATTGTATAAACATATCTGTATAGTTTAATCCTGCTTTAAATTCACCTACTAACAACATCATAAAGGGGGAAAAGTAGATCTTAATATTCCCATTTTACTTCTCTGCACATACTTTTAAGTTACCAGTGATAGGGAAAGTATACAATTGCCATTTTTTTCATGTCTAAAAATTTTAAAAATCTAATAGCCTGTCTTTTTTAATAACATCATTTCAATAGTCGAATTGTGATTTCCATTTTCTAATTGAGGCAATGACTTAGAAAAATCAACTCAAGGAGAAAATATCTGAATACGAATACAAGATTCTACCAGAACCTAAATGACATGGTTAGCAATGTTCACACAAAAATAAAGTACCAATCTCATTCTTTGAACAGTAGTGGCTAATATTTGAATTTCACTTAATATGTTATTAGAAATTTCTAGAAGTTGACCATTTATGTGCATCAACTCATTTTTTTCATGAGAATATCATTAATTCCACTTTGCTGACAAAATTGGGGGAAAAAGGGACACAGATTTAGGTATGCTGTTAAAATCAATTACTTGAATGTATTCAACAAAGGAAGTCTGCTTCATGGTATACTATTAGATGCTGCATAATTCCACATTAAATAGAGGTTGACCACAAAAATAGAGAGCCCAGTTGTGAATGAAACATGAGCCAAGCAATAATAAAACATCCCTGGTAACAGTTATCTCATGTATGCAGTACTTCCATAACATCAATACTAGTGGGTGATTGTAAGTGAAACTTTATTTTCTCAAAATTAAGGAAATCAGAAATCTAAAATCTGGCCATGGCTCTAGAGAGACATCATCGCTTGTCTACTTTAGCCTCTAGGAGTGTCCAGTAATTCTCAACAGTCTGAACTTGTGAATGCCAGTCTGTTGGTGCCTTCCTAGTCCCCCTGCATTTGCATCTATGTCTACTCTACCCTTTTTATAATTCTGAAATTATTAGATTTTGAATTCATACTACTCTTATATGATCTTACTGCCACAGGAAAATAAAACTTGATTCCAAACAAAGTCACAATTACAGGAAGCTGGCTTAAGGTTGCAACATATATTTGGGGGGACTCCATTCAATCCATATCATTTCCCAGATCGACCGTCATCCAACTCACAGCAGCCCTGGGGGAGTTCTGAGGCTTTGTCCACCTTTGCGGACGCAGACAGCGCCATTTTCTCCTGCAGGTTTGAACGTAAGCTTCTAAACCTAATGGGGCTTTTCACAGAACTACCAGCGCCGTAAGTAAGATCAGATCAACGGCTCCCATTTTCTTGTCTTATTACCCAGAATGTTTGAGTCCATTTATCTCTCATAGTCAAATAGGTAACATTAAATGAGGGAAGTTTTATACTCGATTAAATAGCACCTCAAATTTTATCCTTCTTAAATTATGTATTAAACAGAATGTAAAAATGAGAGATTTACTCATTTTAGCAACATTTCTGGATATAATGCTCTACACATCTTCTACCAATGTTCCTTTCTTTTTATACCAATCGCCCCTTATAGTCAAAAGTCCCTTAATTTTATAACTAGTCAAAGAGAAAAGACAAAAGCAGAACCAGTGGGTCTGCTGACCAGTCAGAAGGGCTTGCATGGTGACATGTCACTCTTAGTACATGCCATGCTGGCTGGCATGAGAAGCTATGCCCAGGACCCGTGAGAGAAGGATATATCAGAGGGAAAGATGATTCCCAGAGATAAATCAGTAGGAGCTTTATCCTAGCTTCAGCAGAGAGAGAGAGAGAGAGAAATAGTATATGTAAGCTGAAAGAGAATTTTAATAATTCTATTTTGGAAGTTTTAATGAATCATTTAGCTGTAAATCAACATATAAATTTGATTAAGATAGCACAAATCAAGGCACAAAGGATTATAGCAAAGACTTCTTATAAAACTAATATTAGGAAGAATTCCCAACGTCCATTCCCAGGGACAACATGTGAAAAGGGGGTGAAAGGGGATCTGATCAGTGATGCCGGAAAATGGTCAACTGCAATCATGGCACAGCATTGCATGAAGTGTTCTTGAGTAAAAAATGTCGTGGATAATCTTTATCTGGAATATATACCGACATCCCGACCATTTAAGTTTTGAAAAGCTATTATGCCTTTAAACATTTTTTGCCTAATGAATATGAAAAACGAAGAGCAGTGCTCTCCAAAGTTTTCTCAAGATTCATTTGCCTTTTTAATGAATGAATGAATATGCTTTTATTCATTTCTTGAAAATGCTTCTGCTCTTTTTTTCTTGTAACAGTGACGAGGATCAGCTATTCTCTCCTTGGCTTCCAGGGCTGTACCTTTTCCGTAGGGAAGAAAAGTACCTCGAATGTGGTTTTACACAACCAGGGACTGAAAATATGAGAGCCTGAGGTCAGAAGATGTGATTCTTTCTCGAATGAGAATAAGAAAAGTGATTCTTCAACTTTGGATTCCCACTGAGGAGGTTTCTCTTTTCCTGACGGGGCTCAGGAGGACAGGGTGGGGGAAGAGGTCAACCAGACGATACCATTCAGGCATTCATTTTCCACTGGGTCAGTATACGTTTGGGAGTGATAGGAGGCAGGACTGAAAGGAGGGGAAGCTAATTCTTCAAGTAGGAATAAGTTAATGGCTAGAAAGAAGAGAGCCCATTGAAAGCACCAGCTTGCCTGCAGGGGAAAGAGCACACTTTCTCCACCCGAGAAGAGTGGCAGTCTCCGAAATCCCCAGGGGCAAGTCTACCCTGCACCACAGGCTCTCCATGAATTAGAATACCCTCAAGGCAGAGAGTTTTGAGTTTCTAGCCATAATATGTCTGTGGCTGGGATCCCTCATTGGAGGGAGTTCTCTGTTACAGAATTAAGGTGGAGTTAAATCCTGACCTTAGTGGATGGTGCGTTTGCTTCTTTGGGTTTCTTTTAGATGACTTTACTAAATGGTGTGACTTCAGGTGACTTGGGTGTATAGTCAACTAAAAGACAACCATTCCTCCATCAAAGCCATTTCTCAGAGTATAAGAGTCATCTGGGACACAGGGAGGAATCCCGGGACCCTTTGAAGAGCTCAGAGTAGCAGCGCCAACACCGTGAGATACATTTTCCTCATCGAGCCTGAGCATCTGAGACTGTGGGATAGAGTTACAGGTGGGCTGGCTTTCTGGCACATACAGACAGAAGCCAAGGAACGATGTAGTTAAGAGGCTGTGGACTTGACTGAGACTTTGGTGCTGCTGATGAGAGGTGTTGCTGTGACCATAAGACTGTATCCTTACAATTTGTCTTGACTTGTGGTAACCTATTAACTGCTCTTAACTATGAGTTTATAAATTCCCCTTAATGTGAGTTCTGTCTGTCAGATCTGTGTGGATATTGCAATGAGTTCTCAAACCCAGCATAGAGGTAGACTGCCCTGCGAGGAATGGTTGATGTCAGAATAGCGTAAAAAAAGGATGGAAGTGTGAAGGCATGCCTGAACACCGACTCATGGAATAGACAAGCCAGAGAAGAGAAGATATGACCAGGTTCCCACACTGTTTCCTGTAGTGACCTGCCAATTTCTTGAGAAATGCATCCTCCCCCTTAAAAACATAAACAAAAAACCCCCAAAGCATAAAGCAAACACTGGTAGAGGAGTATGGAGAACACTCTTGTATGGTAGAACAGCATTGCTAATGTCATTTGATCCTGCCAAGTACGTTTGAAGTGAGTGTGGACATGACCCTTATTGATCCCAAGTTAATATACAGATGAATTGCTACACGGCAGTGAAAGGACTATGAAGGAGTCTGGATCTCCTGTTTTGTTTTGTTTTCCTTTTCCTTTTTAATATGAAGAGACATTTAGTAAACCATAAGAAGGGTATGAAATATTCAGTAGATGATGCTTAGGCCAGATATAAACAAGAACTTTTATATAGGTATTAATTAGAATGGTAAACTCAACTTTGTTAGAGCAATTTCCTATGGCTCCTAAAGCATGCAATGCAGTGCTAGGACTCCTAATAACAATTAACAACAAAAACAACAGACTGCCATTGAATCAATTCAGACTCCTGTAGGACAGAATAGAGCTGTTCCTTCAGCTTTCACAGACTGTAAACCTTTCCATGAGCAGACGGCCCATCTTTCCCCACACAGGGAAGAGGGGAAGGCACTAAAAAGGTACAGACTGAATATGCATGTAACCTCCACAAGTGACTGAATTTACCTTGGAGTTCTGGCCAGTTCACAAGGACACAGCAAGGACTTGGGGGGGCATGGGCACCATTTCTAAAGGGGGGGAATACTACAAAAATCAGCCAATAACAGATGTTCTGCCATCAGCTGTATGAAACTTCTGAATTTCTGTCCAGCAGCAAACTCTCAGATGAGCCTCAGTACCAATCTGCATGATTCATATTGTAGGTAACTCTGAAATGAACTCACTCAGTGTGTTCGAACCTTTTTCCTCCCTCTTCTCTGAATACCTTCTAGATAGCCAGACAAGACATTAGAGGACTGGGATCTGGTCATGGTTTAAACTCAACCCCCTCCCTGCAGAAGGAATATGAGGAAATCCGCTTCCTTAAACCATGATAGCTTTAGAAACAGTATAAGGTAGTTCTTCTTTTCCTTTTCCTATAAAAACAGTTACAGGACTTTTATGAATTAGAATTGGATTCATAGGGGATGGAAGGTTATCTCTGGAAATGGGGTAGCAATGTTTTTGGGCAACCTGGACATATTGCTAGTATTGACTTTAATAAGAGAAGAGACTTTATTAAGGAATGGTGAATAAATATTAGCATAGGTGTTGGTGATTATAAATTACGACTTCCAACAAAGTAGAATTATTTCAGAGCACTGAAATGACTTTTATATCCTATCCAAATATGGCACAATGCATATTTCTATGTGATTTCCCTAATTACCAGGAAGTTGAGTTCTACCTTTAGCTAAAATATTTCTAATGAAATCTTTCTGCAATTAAAAACAAGTACATGAGGAACGTATTGTTTCCTTCCAAAGAGGCCCAGGCAGGAGAACCCAGAGAAGAGAGAAGGAAGGGAGACAACCAAAGAGTAAACCAGGCACCCTAAGAGAAGATTGTGCAGAGACCAGTCATGACGTCACAGATGTTAGCCAGGCTGATCTGTGAGACTGTGGGCACACGTGCCACAAGTTATCATCTGAAACTTTAATTCTAATCGGAAAGGAGCTGAATGTTCTAGCAGTTAGAATTTTAGATGAATAAAAAATACAAACAAAAATCTGCTTTTGGAATTTGTGCATTTGACTCACTAAGCCTATCAAAGCCAGCACGCTGCAGTTGGGGCAGTGAGCCTGCACACAGCACTCGAGAGAGCAGAATCAAAGGTATGACACGGTCCCTCAATATGAGCTAGTTTTGAGTTCTTAGAAACTTACGTAGTCAGTTTTTCTGACATGTCAACAACCAGCAGCTATAGTAGCATAGTGGGTTATGAATTGGGATGCTAACTTTAGGTCAGAATTTCAAAACGATTAAGGTCAGAATTTCTACTCTCCAATAGAAAGTTGAGGCTTTCTACTTCCACAAAGATTTGTAGTTGTACAGGGGCATTTTGACTCCGTCCTATAGGGCAGCTGAGCCACAATTGACAAGATGGCAGTGCGGTCGGTGAGTTAAGTAAATGACAATGGAAAACCCACAGCCAATCAGTGGACTCATCTCTTTAAAAGAGGTATTTCTAGATAGAGTTATTGGGACTGATACTACCTGTAACAGGCTGAACTATGAACTAGCGATCCTAATCCTGTCTTCTGAAGTTCTACATCCTTATTGAGATAAAGTGTATTGTGCCAACCTGGCTGAGAAACACATGTGGGATTAACAGAAGAACAGAGAGATAAATGGCTTGGTAAGCCTCGGCTTTCAAGTTCTCGGGTCTCTTGCTTTGTGATGGTCAGACCAGGGTGCAGCTGTCTTAGCCAGTTCCCTGCTTCAACTGGCAAGGCTCACTTCCTGCAAGACATCCCCAAGGATGGACCTACCCTGATGTAGCCCTGGGTGCTGGAGCAGCCGTGTGGAGAACCCTGCCAGCGCTGAGATGCTTACACATTCACTGACTCAGCTTTCCTCCTGCAGTCAGTATCATTGTGAGTGTTTTGTGAGGTGGAGGAGGACTTTGTGGATTGTTGTTGGATATATGGACTAATGTTGGACTTGTGGGCTTTGGCAGCACTGGGTTAGGATGTTTTCTTGATGTGCTTACCCTTTATATAAAACTCTCTTATACATATGAGTTTCTGTGGATTTTTTTCTCTAATGTATCCAGACTAACACATTATGGTAGAGTTATTGGGACTGATACTACCTGTAACAGGCTGAAATGTGTTTTTCCCTTTACATAGTTTAATAAGCTGACGAGTAATTCAAGTATAATGATGACATAAACTTGCCTGCTGAAAGTGAGAACGTGAAGTGCTTCTGATGAAGGTTAAGGGTGACATCCTTCAGTATGGAGCACGAGTCAACGTGAAGAACACTAACATCCTTACAACTGGACCAATTGGTACCATCATGAGAAATGGAGAGAAGGTTGAAGTTGTCAAGGGTTTTCTTACTTGGATCCACAATCAATGCTCACAAAAGAAACAGCCAAGTGATCAAGCATTTCATTAGGTAAATCTGCTGCATAAGACTCTTTAAAGTGTTGAAAAGCAAGGAGGTTCCTTTCAGGATTAAGGTACACCTGACCCAAGCCATGGTATTTTCAATTGCTTCAAAGTTTCACATTGAATAAGGAAGCCCCAAAGAATGGATGCACTTTTAATTGTGGTGCTGGAGAAGAATATTGGCTGGACCATAGAATGTTAAAAGGACAAATTATCTGTCATGGAAGAAATACAGCCAGAATGCCCTTTAGAGACATGAATGGCAAGACTTTGTCTTGCATACTTTGGACATCATGTCAAGAGACACCAGAACTTGTAAAAGGACCTTATGTTTGGTTAAGTCGAGGAACAGCCTAAAAGAGGAAGACCCTCTGGAGATGGACTGACACGGTGGCTGCAATAGTGGACTCAAGCATGGAAGCAATTGTGAGGATGGCACAGGACGGGGGTGTTTGCGTCTGTGTGCACACCATCATTATGCGCCGGAACACACTCGATGGCCCCTAACAGCAACAACAATGGATTTAGGGAAAAAATTAAATGGATTCACAAATAAACTTTTGGAAATCTCATCATGAAAAAGGACCATATCTAATTGTGTTGTCAAAAGAAGTATTCAAGGGAAAAACTGAATAATTCTTGTTTTCTAAAATTACAAACATTACCAATAAAGGCATGTAATATCAAAACAGGGCATTTTAAAACCATGTAATGAATGAAACAACTGTTAGCCTCACTGTTCCTTCTCACTCCTTATGTGCAAAGCAAAACAAAACTCTCTGGAACCCTGCCTGCAATTATTCTATATTTTAAGAACTGTAAAAACCTCTTTCAGGACATCCCTGAGCAGTACTTTTATTTGACTCAACAAAAGGCCATTTTTAATCTAAAAATTTACACTTAAGATGATATCTGAGAAGAAACCATGTTGGCCTGTCAGTGCTCTCAAAAGAGAAAGAAAAATTCTCACATTAAGAAAAAAAAAATAAGGCCTTATTTATGATCTACAAAGAACAGTTCATCGATAGGCTGTGGATGTGTCTAAAATTGAAATAGTAATATCCTAAACAGTTTTGAGATCTCTGGATCATTCAACAGTTTGTACTTAACTAAAGGCTGGTGGTTTACTCTCTGTAGTGTCACAGAAGAGAGGACTCATTATCTGCCTCTGTAAAGACTAAGTGCCACCTAGTCGCTTCTGACCCACAGCAACCCTGGACACAACAGAAGGAAACACTCTCATTGTTGTGCCATCGTCACAATTGTTCTTATATTTGGACCCATCGATGCAACCATGGATCCATCCATCTTGCTGAAGGCCTTCCTCTTTTTCGACGCCCCACTACTTTAAGCAAGCATGACGCCCTTCTCCAGGGACTGGTATCTCTTGTCAATCCGTCCAAAGTCTAGGAGATGAAGTCTCCACCTCTTTGTCTCTGACGAGCATTTGGTTGTACTTCTTCCAAGACAAATTTGTTTGTTCTTTTGTCAGTGCATGGCACGTGCAATACTATTCTCCAGAACTATAATTCAAAGACATCTATTTTTCTTTGTTCTTCCTTAGCCAGCCTCTAACTTTCACACGCATGTGAGGTGACTGAGAAGACCATGGCTCAGGCCGGCAAACCTCGCTCCTCAAAATAAAATCCTTGCTTTTCACACTATAAACAGATCTCGTAGAGCAGATTTACTCAATGCAATGCACCTCCTGACTGCCGTTTCCAGGAGCACTGATTGTGAATTGAATTCCTGGTCGCATTCTTGGTCATCTGTGGGGATGCTAACCAGTGGTTAGCCTTTTGAAACCATCAGCCCCCAGTGGGAGGAAGATGAGGCTTTCTGGTCCTGTGAAGAGTTACCGTCTTGCAAACCCACAGGGGAAGTTCTTCCTGGTCCTCTGGGACTACTCTGAGTCAGAATCAGCTCAGTAGCAACGAGTCTGGTTTTCCACCACATATTTGTCAGTTTGTCATACTGTGACAGCGTGTGTGTTCCTGAGATGCTGTAAGCTATGTCCTAGTATGTGAGATGCCAGCAAGGAAGGTCACCCACATTGAAAAGGTCTCAGCAGAGCTTCCAGACTAAGAACAGACTACAAAGAAGGAATAGGCTGTCCATGTTACAGCCAAGAAAACCCTCCGAAGCAGGGCTACACTGTAACACATGGGAGCTACTTGAGCTGAAATTGATCCCATGGCCAGAGGTTTGTGCTTTTCGTTTGTTTGTTTGTTCCAGGGGATTTACACAGAAGAAAATGTAGTTTAAGGTCTCATGTTGGTGCCACTGCTCTACACAGTTTCCAAGGAAGGCCATGTGCAAAGTCACTGAACCCAGTACAGCACCGTGAGCTTCTCGTAGCAGGAGGGCAGCTTATGAAACCAAGACAGGTTTGGCATCTGATGAGCGCATGACGGGAATAAATTGGGAACAAAATGCTCGGCCCACTTTCCAGGTCTAAGGACGGACGCATGTTCTAGGACCCTTGGTGGTATTGTGGTTCAGGTAATGTAGTGCTCGAGGGTAATTTAAAATTAGTTTGCATTCATTTATTTTTCTGCAGAACTTGCCCTTATTCTCTAGCATCCCTTACCCTGCAGACCACTTCTCTCCAAAGTGTTTGCAAACATAAATATTATTTACTGAAATATGAGAGCAGCGATGAGAAAAGCCTGTCAAGTTAGCTCTCTGGCTGCTGAAAACTGGCTACATGACAAATATGTAGACTCATTCAGAAATGGCAAGTCGATTGTACCTTGAATGCCAACTCTGTCTTTCAGTAGCTGCTTCAAGCCGTGGAATGAGTGGGAATCTGAGATTTTTATTTTCTTTTCTTTTCTGCCTCAATAGGGCACAGCACCATGAGCCCAGCCAGATTTGTTACAGGCACAGGTGCAGGATGGGGACATGTAGCTATTTTATACTTTTAAATATATTTATAAACCCTAGCTGATGTCACTTAAAATATTTTATTTTCTTATGTCAAGTGTTATAATAACAGTTTTCAAAACACTGATTATACATTTAGTGAAAATTAAAATGTATGTACATTAAAGTTATAAATAATTTCAAATTTCCCACATTAATAGCAGCCTAGAGTTAAAGCATACACCTTAAATATCAAAACCAGAACAGGTATAAAATATGCCCAATATCATTCAGAAAAGACTGTTTACGAATGCCAGTCAAAAAAGACTACTTGCTATCAGAGACTCGGAATGGCAGAAGGTGAGGGTCAATCTGTAAAGCAGCAAGTTTTAAAACGTTAATAGTGGGAGGTGATCCAAACCATTTCACAAACTGATAAATTATACAAAGTCTCCTTCAAGAAAAATCTCATGTGCAATCACACAAAGAGTCAGAACAAATATTGAGAAATCGATATCCTCCGGAAATGCGTTTATTGACTTTAAGCCCCTTGCTAGAGTTTAATGGCATCTCGCTGAAACAAAATGAATACTTTCCTTAACACTTTTGCGCAAATGAACAAACGTGAAGTCAGGGGACTTAAAGGGAAGTTGTGCATTCACAGAGTTGTCGCTTTAGCACTTGGCTGTGCTTCCCCTCCTTAATTACTCAGAGAAGTCCTCTACTCTGAATGACTCACAATATCTGTAGTTAGCGACTTTTCTCTTTATTTTTGAAAATAAAAGCTTACCAAATTTTAATTTGTCACAACTTATGAAGCATGCCGGCCCTTTGAAAATCCTTATATGCAACCTGTCACCTGTTAAACAATGATAATGTGGAATATGGCCATTTAGATTTTTGTTTTAGGCATAGTAGCAACAAAGCTAAAAAACAGAGTTGATTTTTTGACAAGATTGATCAATTCTCTCCTAAATATTCTAACCAAAAAGCAAACTCCCAATCCTTAACATGACAGCAAATCACAGAAAAGGGGAAGCTTAAAAAGGACATCCTGTCACAAGGAATTCACAATTCTAAACCCAAAGCATGTTTGTCCTGAGCATGCTGACATTCCAAAGAAATATAATAGGAATTCTGGTTATCCAAAGACATTGTGAAATGTTTCATTTCCCCTGGTCTATATTTCAAGCTAGGCATGCTCTAATTTACAATTTTTGATTGTATTATAAAATAATAATAAAATATAAATTTTATAAATCACCATAGCATAATAATTAGAAATATTACTGTGAAAATAGAAATGAAATCCATAAAATCAAACTCCTAGCCATGGAATCAATCCCCACCCATCGTTCAAGACAGGCTCGCAGTGCTCCGTTGTGTTTCCAGGGCTGTTAATCTGTATGGAGCAGAAAGCTTCACTTTCTTTCCTCAGAGTAGCTCATGCAATTGAACTGCAAACCACAGTTCATAGCCTAACACTCTACCAGGGCTCCTCGTAAGGTATATGGAAGTATCAAAACAATTAGGTTAGAATCAAATTCTGCAGAACGATGATTTTAAACAACTCATTTGATCTCTCTGGTCCTGATTATTTTCCTCACCCCATGACATGTGAACAATATTACCTGATGTATCTGAGGCATTTTGAGCCAAAAAAATACACATTTTGAAATCTCTAAAGCCTTTATATTCACACAAAAAATTATAGAGTCCCCTCAAACTTCGACTGCAAGGTGTCTTCATTTTGGGGCCAAATGTCATTTTCCTGGAGATAAACTGATACTTGTAATAAACAAATTGCTCTGGAAATGTTTTTGCTCATTTTAAAAGTGGATTAACCATGTGGATAAATAACATGTAAACTAGCCAGAAATGGACGCACACAAATTACCATAAGTAATCAGATACCTTGGAGACTGACATAGTTAAGGTTTATTGTGCCAACCTGGCCAATGGACACGTGGGATTAATTGGAGGGCGGAGAGATAAATGGCTCAGTGAGCCTCGCCTTTCTTGTCTCTTGTTCTTTGATCATAGGACCAGTGTGCAGCTGCTTTGCTTGTTCTGTGCCTCCATTTGCAAGCTACACTACCTGTGGGACACCTAACTCATGGTTTGTGTCACTGTAATTTGAGGTTCCGTCAAGACCTGCTTCACCCCACCATTGGAATGTACATCTCTTGAACTGGGGCCTGTCGTATCCTGTCATCTGGCTGACTGTTGGTGACCTGCCTTCCTGTTCGCTGCCTGTGCCCGGATATCCTGAATTACTCTACAGAGGACTGTCTGGTGGCCCTCAAGTCTTGAAGGATTGCCAGCGTCTCACAACTGTCTCATGGGAGTGAGTTGCACTGAGCCATTTGTGCTGCTTTATAATTTAATTAACTCTTTATTTCTTATGTTATCTATCTATCTATATAAGTATATATATAATTATGAGTGTCCTGGTTATGTCCCTCCAGAGGACCTGTCTAACGTAGAGATAGTGCAAGGTCTGTCCCAAACCACTACAATAAAATGACTATCACACTCAACTGAATCCCCAAGTTATTTTTGTTGTGGTTTCTCAGTGCATATAAATATTAGGTTTGCACTACACCTTTGTCTGTTAAATGGGCAACAGTATTATGAAAATGCTTGAAATACTGTAAGATTTGCCAAAATGTGACACAGAGACACAAAATGAGCACATGTTATTTGAAAAATGTACACAACAGGGTTAACAAAACCTTCAATTTGTAAACCAGATGCAATTTCTATGAAGCACAATTAAATAAGGCATGCCTGTGTAAAAGAGTTCAAACATTACAGAACAAGTGCTTTACAAAGTTTCCTTACAGAAGATTGACACACCAGGCAATAACATAAAGCTTGTTGTAATTCCTGCACAGAAATGTCTTTGGCTAGGGCATTGTCAGCAACAGACAGCAGTGTCTAGAGAGACTGAGTTGACAGGGTAAGTTTCTAGGAAAACTATCTTGAATACAAGCTAATTTGTTGTCTGAGTAACAGAAGAAATGGTTCCATCTGTTCTATCACCATGTATGTCAACATAATTAATCAGCATTTTGACTTAATGACATAAATGCTATGAACAAAAAGTTATCAAAGGAATAATTTTAAATCTCGGCCAAATACATTTTAATTCAGATCCCCCATCAAGTGAATTCACTTTTTAAAAATCAATAAATATAATACATATGACATCTTCCATTTTATTATAAATATCCTTTGCAAGTAATTACTTTGGTTGCATCTTCTGTCTTCAATAATATCAATGTAAAATGGATAGCACAACATCTTTCCTATTCTCAGGATGGTTTTGGTCAGGCTCCATTGAAACAGCACATATCAGATCAATAAGTAAAGTATTAAGTGCCTAATATGACAAAATAATAGTTCTATCAATAGACTATATACTCCTTGAAATCAGTACTCAATTAATAATTTTTACCTCAAACACAGAATAATATATGGCACTATTTGTGTGATTTTGCTCAATAATTAAACAGGAATGATCACAAAATCAGAATCACTCCATAGGAAGCTATTATGTTATATTTCCTTACTTAAAGCAAATGTAATATATTTAAATTGAATTTCTTGCAATACTGGGCTGTTAGATTATACATAGACACTATTCATAGAAATTGTCTAGAAATACTACTAATTAATGCTAGATACTGCAGTGCATTCATAAGTGTCCAGCGCCAGAGCAAAATAGGTTGCTTAAAAAATACTGCAACTAGTAAGTAAAAGGAGAATGGGCAGAAGTTCAGAGGGAAAGCCAGCCAAATGGCTAAATGTAGAGCCCATCACCAAGGACGCCACAGGAAATGAGAGAAAATGATAAAAAGTGGAGGGAGCAGACACACATGATATATTTGAATCCCTTTTCCTTTATATACTATCTTGATATGTTTCGGAAATGTATCACTTGTTAAGCTCATGTTCTACACATAGCCATACAACTCTCTCTTTCATACACACACACACACACACACACACTCACACACATCTCATAGCACCTTAGTTGTTTAGAAGAGAGAAATAAATAACTTAAGGTACGTATATTATAAAATATTAGAAAAGTAAGTTTTGTATACATGGTAATGAGATTTATGCATATTTAAGTAGAGATTTCCTAATTTAACTGATTCAAGGTAAAATATCTAGGTGAAAGCAGTAATATTCAATACACATACACACTTGGGGGTCATATTTATCATAACATTTTATGCAATATTTAAAATTAATTCATAAGTTTAATAGTATGATATAAAATGTGATTTGAAATTACACTTATCATTTAAAATGACTAAATATTAGGCAATTGAGTGATTGAAAAACACTTCAACAAAGGCATAAAAAAATTCAGTCTCTACAGAGAAATTTAATTCCTGAAATACATCCTGGCTAAAATATATGCTCAATTATTTTTCTGTTTAGGCTTCAAATTTTCACAAAAAATTACATTGGCTTTCAGTTCCATTTTTCCAAAAATTCCTTGAAGATGCTCATGCCTAACCCTTGGCTCACAAGATTCATAAAATAATTCAGAATTAGTTTTCAAATGAATTTGGCAATGTCTCCTTGTGAAAAGCAGGTCAAGAAATTCAAACTACCTCTCTTATCCAACTTAATAGATTAACTGATGCATTGGAGTTGGGTAATTTGGGGACATTGTGAAAATTGTTTTGAAAATATACCTCTCTCCCCTGAAAAAGAGATAGGCTAAGGATATTAAGTGGCTTACATTTTAAAATAAATTTCTTAGTAATCATTCTGATGATAAATTAAAAAAACACACTAATTTACCTTTTTATAATCTGTCAAAGCAACAAATTTTGTTTTGCTGATTGGATATATTTGTTTATTCCATTATTTATCATTGGTTCAATTAGAATGGCCAGTATGAAAGGAGTCTAATTAAACACCTTTTTTTTCCTTTGATCCCAATGATGGGAAAGTAAACAGTTGTAATTTTCTTAAAAAGCAACTATAGTATTTATCAATGTCAACACTTTCCAACAATGTTAGAGAATCACTTTCCATTTATATATATATTCAATTAAAACTCCCTTTAAATTAATAGTAACATTTACAGCATTGCAAATTAAACTCATAACACAAATGTGTACATAAACCTGCTAATGTAAAATCCATTCCAACCAAAGAGACTATAGAAAGGAGTTTAATAGCCAGAAAGATTTCCAAGTCTATCAATCTTTATGGAAGCATACTGACTCATCTTTCTCCCATAGAGAGGCACGTGGTTTCAGACAGCCAACCTTTCTTTTATCATTGAAGAGTTTAACCACTATATCACCAGGGTTCCTTATGTTATGTAGGTAAATTTTGACATATGTATATTCTAGCAAATGCTGTGACTATTATTTAAAATAATAATGGCATTACAGATCCATATTTTATTCTATTTAAAAATATTACAACATAGACAGAAGGTAATGATAAAGCAGATCAGGTCTAGTGCAAAAGGACTACTTCTAATTGTCACAGTTTACTGCTTGTATTTGCTCTGAATGATGGGATTTTTAAATAGATTTCACCCAGATTGTTATATTATATATATATTATATATGAGTCCTTCATATGTTGGCATTTTTTAAAGAAGACACACACACATATACAAATAAAGAGAGATAAGCAAAAGGGAGGGCTCCAAATAGAATCAAAGATATGAAATCATTCCAATCCTGAGCAGTCAATAGGGTTTCACTGCTTTTTTGAGCAGAGAGTATTTACTTATTCTGGCAATCTTTCTAAATAAAAGTTAGCTCTTTAACATTAATAAACACAATTCTTTTTATAATTCTTTCCTGGCAATTGGCAGCACATGCCATTATTTTTAAAACAAAAATGAACTATTTGGGCAGAAATGTTTGCTTCATCATTGTGATGGTTACATTTCCAATGAACTCAATGGTACCGGTGGAGGTAGTCTGTGAATTAGGTCAGAGCTTGGTGGTGACTCGTTGGGGGTGTGGCCTTTTATAAGAACGACAATGAGGAGGATAGTGTTCTCTCTTGTTCTTTGCCTTCCTGTTTGATGGTGGCCCATGTCTCAATCTAATATTTGGGCCCATTATCCTGCTGTGCCTGGGAGCTGTTGGACCCCTGCCATGTTACTGCTAATCTTGGATCCTCATGATCCAGCACCCATTGGCCTCCCAGTTTCCCAATTCACCGCCCTGCTCATCTACCTGCTTCATCCACTGCACCTGTATGAGTCTGAGAGGCTGCAGTTAGCGTATCACCCATGGACTTGAGCTGGACTGGGCGAGGCCACTTTCTTGATATACGATTCTTTCTTGATATAAAGTTATTTCTTATACAAATGTAAATGTATATGTGTATGTATATATACATGTTTTGTTTCTCCAAAAAACTGTCTAGCACAATAAGAGTTTATCTTTACAAACAAACAAACCGACATCAAACCATCTCAAAATTATATCTAACCTAAGAACAAATTACTTTAATTGAATCCCTCCCACTACTCATTTCAGAGATTTAGAACTTTAAATTCATATCACGGATATTTTTGTTTTATTTTTGAAGATATATGAGTTAATTGCTGTGGCCTTGTGATATTTAGTGCTACTTATGCAAGGCTCTACCACCCTACCACAATTAGAACACACACACACACACACACACACACAAAGTCTAAAATGTGCATTCTTGGCATGATGATAAGTAAATGAGGGGGGTTCTGTTATAAAGATGAGTAGATGAGGGCATTGTAGCAGAATCTTTGGTCAACTCTTTATCAGCAATCTTTCCTTTTCCTTTAAACATGAAAGAATCACTTTGTACAGAAACTGACAAAGCTAAAATATCATTTAGGAGATTTTTTTCAACAAAATACCTCCATTTACAAAAATGAGTGATATTGGAGACCAAATACCATTCCTTTTCTTCTCTGACTTGGGTCACTTAGACCACTCTTTCTTCTCATAAGCACACTTATGATTACATGTAGGGCCTATATCTGATTAATCAGAAATGATCTCATATGAAGATCCGTGAATTAACGATATCTGCCAAGTCCCATTTTAACGCAACATGCAAAGGTTTTAAGTATTAGGAAGTAGACATATTTGAGGCATCATTATTCTGTTTACCACAGTGTCTATAGACTAACGGGATAATCTTTTAAAGGAAAGTTTCAATAACCAAAATTAATCAACACTGATTCAATGTTAAGACTCTTTAATAAAGACATTTACACAGAGATTTGGAAGTAGAGAATTTCAACCCTGAAGATATGCTTTATATTCTCCTTAATGTAAATTTTCCAACATTGAACATTCCAGCAATATAAACTTTCCAATACCTGAAGGTTAGAAAAGGACTTTAAAACATTTTGGAATAATGTCTGTCCTTGATTAAGGCTCTGTCCAGGAAATCAGATTTGCACTTATCTCTGTTAATTATGTAGGCAAACATCCTTGCTACAGTAAAATCCAACTATAATTTTGAGAAAATGAAAAAATTAAATGTGAACTTAACCATATTTAATGTAATTGAGAGATTGAGCTAATAAAGTAGGGGAGAGGGGCAAGACAAAGAATCTCACCTTAAATAGTAAATCCTTCTTCCCATAACGAAGCTCCTTCAGCTGGGCTTGAATTTTTTTTGACTGTAAGAGCAGAGATGTGGATTAGTACCTTAATTAATTTCTATTTTCAAATTTGAAGATTAAAATATGTCCCCACCACCCATGAGTGAGTTCTGCAGCCAAACAAATGACCAGCCAGACCAGTTTGGCAGTGAAACAGAACCATGTAATCTCTGCTTTGGGCCTTTGGCATCTAGACATCCCACACAGGAGGAGAAAACTGAAGTCTGTTCAAAAGCTGTACATTAAAAAGTAATGTTTAAAGAACATACCTATTGCTTCTCACCCATAATTTCAGTGATTCAAGCATGACCAGTAATAGAATTTTAATGCTAAATATATATCTGCATATTCATGCCTCCGTTTAACTGTTTAGTTTGCAGCGCTTTCTTTTTCAATAAAATGCCAATAAATTTAAATTATAGACTAAAGTTTGTTTGGTAGCTGTGCGAGGTGAAGGCAGGACGCAAGTGTGATAAGAGGTGAGAGAAGCAGCATTTGCGGAGATGTTGAGATCAGGTGCTTTTGCCGTCATAAACACAAAGGTGCTTCAGAGAATTCCCTCTTTACAGAAATGTTTGGTCGCCCCGTAAGAGGTTCCAGGAAGCCACAGATGGTAATCTTGCCTCTCCAATTTTCCAAAGCAGATATGCGCTCTAACATCTTCACATAAAGGATCTCAGTTATTTGCAATCTACATCTAAGATTTAGATTATTGAATCATATGTGGAAAAAGCATAATTAAAAAAGTACCTTGGTAGGAATACAAAATAATATAATCAGTTTGGGAGCTTGGAAAATCTTATAAAGTTAAATATATACATAATACACAACAATGCAACACATCCTAGGTATTTAAATAATATATATTTAGTGTTTTTTATATGAATGAGCCAAATTTGGAAAGATAGACATTAAGTGATGAATAAATTGAGCCAATTGTGGTATGCACATGGAATGAAATGTTCACATAATATTGATCATTTAAAAAAAGTTCAGATATTCAACTGAAACATATAGTGTCATGCATAAATTAGACAGAATTATACATAATAGAAAGAATTCAGTCATCAGAGACTATATATGGTATATTTCCATTTGTGTGATATTCCAAACAGTGTAAAACGATAAACACGGAAATTGGATTAGCAATTTTCAGTGGCTTATGAATGGGGTAGAAATTGAATACAAGGGGTTAAGTCAAAAAGTATTAAAATAAAATTATGGAAACCGTCATGAAACAAAATGTTTAGCATTCTCTCTAACTCTCCACCATCTAGGTCTATATACTTCAGACATCAGTGTTTCCATCTCTTTAATATTTCTCCAAAGAATTCTTTCCGCTTCAATTTACAACTAGTTTGGATACTAGTTTTGTCATCCTTCGGGTACTCAAATTCTGTCCCTTTGAAGTTTTCTTTGAATTTAGGGAACAAAAATTAATCTGCAAGGACAAGACTAAGTGTGAGGTATCTGGGTAAGTTCTCCCAATGAAATTCTCATGGGTAGACTCCGCTACCCTCGAAGAATGAGCATATATGCTGTTGTGATGGACAAAAAGATTGCTGTGCAACTTTTTTTGACTCTGTCTCCCCAAGGCAGATTTTCTTGTTTTTAAAAACTAGTGGTTGTTCTGTGTCTCTTAAGAAACTCTATAAAGATTATCCTATGGGATCACAAAAAATGAGTTACTATACTCTTTTGAACTAACTTCTCTGCCTCGAATTTAACTATCCACACAAATCCCTTAAAATTTCAGTTTTGTTTGGAGGGTTTTTTGTTTTAAGGTACCTGCAGTGTAGTTCATTAATTTTCATCACCCTTATAGAAACAGACCTCGAATTTGTGATGTTCTACGAATTCTAGAATCTATACTTGTGGTCACAGTTTTCTTTTGATGTGCTTTATCTGCTGTGTTCCTGAGTCAGGATTTAGGTGGGATCTATTTTGAGTCTGCGCAACTTATTACCTTCTGTGTAACTTATTACCCTTTGTTTTCTTGGGGAAACAAATTCAGCAGATTCACTTTCATCTTTGGGATATGTGTTAAAAACATGAACTAACTTCTGGTTTTAAGCTGTTAACTCAATAAAGAGGTAAACCACCAGCTGCCTGTTTTACTGAGAACAAGGACAGCAAGAACCTGGTGTCTTAGAACTGGCGGAGAATAGACTTAAGATACCAAGAAGTAGGCAATATGATCGCAAACTTTTTGACCTCAGAAGACACAAAAGCACTTCATCAGAGCCCCAGACCTGGGAAGCACTCCATATTTGTGACACCCCACTTCCCAAGCGAGCGTACAGAGAACACTGGGGCTGGGTCCTCATCTGATAAACACCAATCATCAACTACTGCTCTAAGAAAAACCCTGGACGCGCGCAGCCATCGTACCTTGCAGGGAGCAGATTCAAAAAACTTCCCTCTCTTATTTTGGATCCTGCATTTGACTTGTCACCACTTGAGCTCCAGTTCTTGGGACTTGAGCTGACAGTCAATTTCCCGACCAGACTCACCAGCTTCTACAGGTTCCTGAGTCCTGGCCCAATTTGATGAGAATGTGGAGAATCATCTAGATCAGTGGTTTTCAACCTTCCTAATGCCACGACCCTTTCATGTAGTGCCTCATGTTGTGGTGACCCCAAACAAACAATTATTTTCATTGCTACTTCATCACTGTACTTTTGATACTGTTATGAATCGGGCGACCCCTGTGGAAGGGCCATTCAACCCCAAAAAGAGGTCGCGACACACAAGTTGAGAACCACTGATCAAGATAGCAGGCTACATTTTGGATGCAGCCTCTGTATCCATGTCAGCAATACCCTTCATGGTCATGAGTTCCATGGGATATTTCAGCAAGTACTAGAACCCTGGGATGTGTGAGAGACACCCGAGGGAAGGAATGGTGGGTGCTATCAGGGAGAGCATCTTAAAAAGGCCAGATTTTGGAGACACCATTCATTTTCACCCCATTGGGACCAGCCGGAAGTAGTGGTGAGGTCAGACACAAGAGGTGGCCTTTCTGGCTCACCGAACAAGTAAAGCTGGCATGCAGATGGGCTGCCTTGTAGATATACATCAGTGTTAATAAAAATCTCTGTAATACTTCTCAGAGCAGGGCAAAAGCCAAGGGCCAGAGAATAAACGCCTGCTAGCGTGGCTGAAAAGAGGTACTGCAGACAACATAACTACCCCCTTAGGTTTCTTAAATTGACAGGGAGCATGTGAATTTCCACTGTTAGAACCCCATACTGCGCATAGTCTGTGAGGTCTCAGTGCCCTTTGGAAGGATTGTAGCATGCAGCAGGGCAGCGGAATGCCCCGGCAGGGTGGTTCGGGTCAGGTCAGAGTAGGGTACAGAAGGTTGGAGGGCTCGAGGCATGCCAGACTTCGGCCTCATAGGACTCCTCCTTGAGCAGATGTGGGCTTGGATCCCCAGCCTCAGTTTGGAGCTGGAGGAGGACATATAAGATCCCCATTCCATTTCCTTAATTTGCAACAAACTAACATAAATGTATTCTTGGGGGAACTTGCTTTCAACCATCCACTGCTCACAAAGACATGCGTCAGCACATTTTGTTTGAAATACACCCATAAATGTTTGAACTGAAACCCTAAGATAAACAGTTTTTGAGTTACCCTCTTTAAAAGAAAGCGGATGATTATAATATTATATATCATGTATACTCATGTATAAGCCGAGTTTTTCAGCACATTTTTAATGCAGTTTTTGTGGTAAAATTAGGTGCCTCGACTGATATTCGGGTTGGCTTATACTCTTATCTTGATTGTGTTTGAGATAGTATAACTCTATATCAGCAAAGCCCATTAAAACTTATAGATAAATCAATGTCTATAGTTAAACAGGGTGTATTTTATCTTTTGGTAAAATTTATCTCAATAAAATTCAATTTAAGAAATATCTGACAATAGTAGGTAACAAATATAATATTTTTATTGAATTGTTATAATCAAGTAAAGTACATTGTTATTAAAAGCTTCATTTGATAAAGAAAATCCACTTTCCTTTTTGAAATAATGCAATTAGAAGGGATTTAAGAGGTATATGTAAATATTTCATTGATCCAACAGCTTTTATATTCAGAAAATTTATAACTATGACATGACACGTCATACAGTAAGCAAAATGGGAAGCTGTGTTACAGGGATGCCATAATTCCTAAATATTATCCATCCCTGCTGGTGTTCTTTATTCGAGTAGAAACAAGGAAACATTGCAAAAGATGTGCAATTGCACAGTGCTATTATTGGAAGCACTTTTATTTCCCCACAGACAAAAGTAAGCCACCCTCATTTCTGTATCTATTGAATCAAAAGTTAACAAGAGAAGAAAATGAAAACCAAATAAAGTACAAGGGCCGACAAAAGGAGTAATATTGACCGAGAGGAAAGTAGGTGCGATGGGGATTGGGAGGAAGAGAATGAGAAGGAGAGGGTGGGCGACAGGAGAGGAAAAAATAGAAAGAAGAGGCAGAGGCAGCGAAGGAAACAGGCAGGGAAGCAGGAAGTAGGGAAAGAGGAAGAGAGAAAAACGGAAAGACTGATGAAGATTCTGGACTCTACAATTCAAGTTTCTACTTCCTCACAAACAAGTCTCCCATTTGCATATTTTTCCTTGATATGAATGCAAAACCCCAAACCTTTTGTCATCTAGTTGCATCCCATAAGACAGAGTAGAACTGCTCTGTTTGATTTCTGGAACTATAAATATTTACAGGAGTAAAAAACGTCTTATTTCTTCCTCTGTTTGACTGGTTAACCTGTTGAACTTTCAGTTAACAGTCTAACATATAATCCACCTAATTCAGCTGACCTCATTTGAGATCAACAATGAAAGGAAACTATGTTATACAATGCACAGAAAACTCTCTAAGAAGAACCAGCGTAATATGTTTGGGCTGAATACTGCCTTATAAGAACCCAAAATTGACACTCGAGTCTTCTGACACAACCCTCTATTACACATCTCTTTCCTTCTTCTCACAGTTTCTCAAGTGACACCTCAAAAATGAGATTTCAGAAAACGTCTCTCTTCTTGCACTAAATTTATATAAAGACAGCTCTTAGATGGCAGGGAAATCATTAATGTTGAGCTACTCATTTCACAGTAGCTATCCTTCTATCACCTTTCTACCATTTCTACCCTCTTTCTAACTTCAAGTGCACAGTTAATTGGCCTTTTCTCCTTGCTGGTCCAATATGTTGTCCAGACCTCATTTACAGCCAGGAAATTCTCTCAGGAAAATATGACTTCTGGTATATTCATTTTTCCCCTAAAACTGACTTGATGACAATGAGACAATGCTGACTGGTGTCACTAGGGAATGGGATATTAACAACACTTATGCTGTATAAGGATTGCTTAGCTCCATTTTCTTTCTACCACTGTCTTTCCAGAGAAAGGACTAATTTGAAGCATTTTGAGTGTTCATTTCTAGGGAGTTAGTTCCATTGTACAGAATGTAGTTCGAACTTTTCCTTACAATGTGGATTCTTTATTAAAACATTTGTTATTGTAGTACGCAGTGATTTATTCAAGACCTACCAACAAAACAAAACCTAAACCCTCGATATTATTTTCTGCATGAAGTGATTATGCACAGCTAGATTTTCTTGGCATTGCTATGATCTAAAAATAATCTGAAGATTTTTCCTGACAGTCATGACTTCTCTGAATGGCAAATTCCATACCTGTTCTAAGTTTTGATGAATTTAAATGAAAAATCTCTGCACTGGATTTTATGAAAGAATAGAACAATGATTAAATAGCTTTAGAGTAGGAGTATACATTTTTGTAATGAATACGGATTGACTCTTTGGCTGGTTACTGTTAATTGCATAGCCACAAAGCTTCAAAAAAGTAGCATGTATATAATAAATATATTATTACATTCAGAATTATATTTATTTTATTAAATTAATTGATTTTAAATGGAAATTTAGCCTATGATTCATGGAATGTATATCTATCCATGGCACAGAGGTGATGATGATGATGATTACAAGATGGAGAAGATAAAGATGAGGATGAAAGAAAAGAGCCAGGGAAGGTAGGTATGATCAATAGAAAAATGTAAAATTAGATTAATGTATCTTTATAAACCAATCCACTGCCATCAGTAAGTCAAGTCCAACTCATATGACTGAACATCATTAAAGGAGCATATAAATTTACCTTTTCCAGAAGAGTGGCTGAGTGGGTTTGAACAGGCAACCTTGTGCTTAAAAATACAAAACCAAATTCATTGCTATCTAGCCAATTCTGACTCATAGCAACCCTTTAGGACAGAGCAGAACCGCCCTTTTCATTTTCCAAGACAAAGTTTATACAAAAATGTTGTTGTTGTTCTCAGGTGCCATCAAGTGAGTTCCAACTCATTGACACACTTGGCAGACCCAAACACTGCCCAGTCTTGAACCAACCTTGTAATTTCATTAGGTTTGAGCTCATTGTTGCAGCCCTTGTGTCAATCCATTTGTCCAGAGCCTTCTTGTTTCACTGCCCCTCTGCCTTATCACACATGATGCTCTTCTCCAGGAACTGTTCGCTCTGATAACATGTCCAAAGTACGTGAGACTAAGTTTCCCCATTCTTGTCTCCAAGGAGCATTCTGGAAGTACTTCCAAGATAAATTTGTTGGTTCTTTTGGAAGTCTGTGGTACTTTCAAAATTCTTCACCAGAACCATGATTCAAATGCATTAATTCTTTGGTCTTCTTTCGTCAGTGTTCAACTTTCACATGCACATGAAGCTGTTGACACATCCATTGCTTGGGCAGGCATATCATAATCTCAATGGAACATTCTTCCTTTTCAACACATTAAAGAGGTCTTGTGCAGTTGTTTTGTTCAATGCAGTACGTCCTTTGTTCTCTTGAGTACTACTTCCTTGTTCTCTTGAATACTACTTCCATTAGCAATGATTTGGATCCAAGCAAGATGAAATCCACGACAACTTCAATTTTTTCCCCTCCATTTATGATGTTGTTACCTATTGGTTCATTTGTGGGGATTTTGGTTTTCCTTACTGAGTTGTAATCCATACTGTAGGCTGTGATCCTTGATCTTCCTCACTCTCGGCAGGCAAGGTGTGCCAGCTGCACATCACAGGTTATTGCTAAGTTGTTCCAATTATTAGGCCACATTCTTCAAACACTCCAGCTTCTATGATTATGTGCTCAGATACAAATTGAATAAGCAGGGTGAGAGGATAGAACTCTGTCATACATCTTGCCTGATTTTAAACCAGGTAGTTTTAAACCTTTGTTCTGTTCCCATCACTGCCTCTTGGTCCATGTACAAGTTATGCATGAGCACAAAGTATTCTGGGATTCCCATTCTCAATATTATCCATATATATTTTTTAATGATACACAATACAATACTGGTATGGCCAATAAAACACAAGTAAACATTTTTCTGGTATTCTCTATTTTGAAACAAGATCCATCTGACATCAGCAATGATATCCCTCATTCCACTTCTTCTGAATTCTGCCTGTATTTCTGTCAGCTCACTGTCCGTGTACTGTTGCAACCGTTGTTGGATAATCTTTAGCAAAATCTTACTTACATATGATATACATGATATTGTTTGATAATTTGTTCTTTCTGCTGGGGAACATTTCTTTGAAAATTTTCCAATATGGATCTCTTCCAGTCAGTTGGCCATTAAGCTGTCTTCCAGATCACTTGGCATAGATAAGCACTTCCAGTGTCATCACCTTGTTAAATCATTTCAATTGGTGTTCTATCAGTTACTGTAGCCTTGCTTTTGGTGAATGTCTTTAATGCAGCTTGACCTTCTTCCTTCTGAACCATTGGTTCTTGGTCATATGCTATTAATTGAAATCGCTGAACATCAAGTAGTTCCTGTTGGTATAGTGACTGTTTATTTTTTCCATCTTCTTTAGATGCAGAATATCCTATACCATTGGATAGTTTATTCATAGAATATTTCAGCATTGTGCCTCAAGTTTGAATTTTTTCTTCAGTTCTTTCACTTAAATTATGCTAAGTTTGATCTTCATGTTTGATTTTCTAATTCTAGGTCTTTTTGTTTGGGATTTCATTTCATTTCAACCTTGTACTTGGGATACTGAAATTTGTTCTAGCCACATGTCATATTTCAAATATTATTTTAAAGTAATAATAGTGTTGGTGATGCTATATAGCATTCACTCAAATGCTATGAACATTTTTAATATCTTACATTGGCAAATTTAGACACTTGGCAATTCCATTAAACCAGAAGGATTGAGAAACTCATTCTTCTATGTGTAACAAGAATTCATTGTCACAGATGTTACTAATATTTTTAGGTGCTGTCTAGTCAGTTCTGAATCGTGCTGACCCTAAGTACAGCAAAATGGAGTACTATCTAGGACTGAGCCATCTTAAAGCTATCTGTTAAGTTGAACCGATTGTTATACCTACTGTGTCAATGAATTGATCTACTTTAGTAACATGTGCAAAGTGCATAAGGAAAATTCTCACCATCTTTGCTTTAATAATCAGCCTCACTTCTTCTTTTTTTAGTTGTGGAACAAATGTTTTAAAACATTTTTTATTTTGAATATTTTCAAAAATTATTTTTTTTATACTTAAAAAAAATCATTTTATTAGGGGCTCATACAACTCTTATCACAATCCATACATACATTAATTGTGTAAAGCGCATTTGTACATTCATTGCCCTCA